>NC_048316.1:1570831-1593016 GCF_013100865.1 Trachemys scripta elegans | reverse complement strand
GCATGGCCCGCCGCACCCTTCGCCGCACTTCTCAGGGAACTGGCTGCAAAGGAGACCGGTGAAGAGAAACAGAAAGTGGGCGTCTAACATGTCCTTTCCCAGAGCGCCGGGAGAACGGGCGTCTTGGCACTAGCGCCAGTGTGGCTCTGTCAGGGCCCGTATCCCACCGCCAGCCCTGCCACGTTCCATGGGCTGCTTTGGAGAGACCTTCCCATGCTCCCTGGTGCCCAACCCCAGCCAGCTGTTTGGTTTGAAGAGGGGCTTGACTACACATGGCCGTTAATGCAGATTAAGGCAGGGGGTGAATGGCAAGTGTACTAGGTGTGCCTGACCAGCTCCACGTGTGGCCACTCCGATTCCAGACCAAGGAGTCAATCAGGAACAATGCCACACGTAGACGAGCCCTATGTTACCTGGAGCGTAGCCCTAGTCTCTGTTCTCCAGCCCATCACCCTGGTGTCTGCACCTGGCCCCATGACTTGCACACACAGGCTCTGCTGGATGGGTCACGCCGGGGGGGTTGCGAGCCCCAGGGACTGGTATTGGCTGGTGACAGGGTGTGAGTGGTCAGCCAGGACTGAACTGTGCCAGGTGAGCATCGCAGATAAGGCACTTCCCAGCCCGAGTTTGCTGTGAAATTCTGGGGCTCATACCTAGTCACAGCCAGCGGGAGCCGGGGAGAGCGCCAGGGCACAGAGCTCACCTCACTAACAGCTGTACTGGCATCGGCAGCCAGTGCGCTAAGATCTGCCGGTGCAAATCCCCTAGGAGGGTGTCATGGGGCACAGGGTGCCTCAGAGTCCAACCCAGGCCCTGCCCTGGGGCATTCACTAACCCCCTGCCTTAGCCACTGTGCTCTCGTGCCGCCCCGGCCTAGCTTTCTGGCCCAGCCAGTGGCAGGGGGCCAGGGCTGCTGGTCTCAGGGTAGCTGCAATCCCGCTCAGTGGGGGGGCGTCTAATGGGAGAGCTGGAGGGGGAAGCAAACCAAGAAATCCCAAGGTATTTACCTGGAACACGCTCGGCACTCGCTGCCCTCCAGGTAGAAGCCAGGCTGGCAGTTCCCACACTGGGCATCCTCCTTCTCTGAACCTGGAAGACATGGCACACAGCTCGCGCCAGCCAGCGAGGAGAGGGGTGTGGCCCGGGGGCAAGGGGGGCGGTTCTTGGGACTGGCCTAGTCTGTTGGCGGGAGCCCAGGGCAGCAGGGTGCTGACGGGGCAGGCCCAGCAGCAGTTGAGAGGCCCCAGCACGGGGGGCAGCGGGTCTCTGGTGCGGCTCCCTCGCGACGGGGACGTAGGGGGGGTTAGAGCGTGTTCCCCGGCAGGCTGCACGTCAGCCCGGGCTCAGCAGCTGGCGTGTGGCCCACGCTCCCGGGCTACACAGGGCTGGGAGCTGCTAGACACGGCTCAGACACCACCAGGTGCTTGCCTAGGCAAAGCCTTTCCCTTGCCCCTAGTGTGGGCTACAGGTCGTGTGGGCGTCGGAGGCTGCAGTGGATGTGCTCCCACCACTGAGCCACCCTCCCTCAGCCAGCTGGGCCACGGCCTGAGGCCACAGCGAGCCTGGGGGGGCAGGCACAGTGCAGTAAGACTAGGGGGCGGGGGGCAGCGCAGGGGGCAGCGGGGCGGGCGGGGGGCAGTGTGGAAGGCACAGCAGTGCGGGGGGCAGGTGAGGGGGCAGCGTGGGAGCAGCAGGGCGGGCAGGGGCAGCGCAGGGGGCAGCGGGGCGGGTGGGGGGCAGTGTGGAAGGCACAGCAGTGCGGGCAGCAGTGCCAGGTTCCAACGGCAGCAGGCAGCGCTCTGGACACTCACAGTTCTTCTGGGTGGCCCTGCCCTTGCATCGGCGACATTCCTGGCAGGTGAAGTCTCTGCAGGCAGGGTCCATGCACTGCATGAAGTGGCCGGCCCCACAGCCGCACTCGATGTCGCTCGTCTCGGTGCAGTTCTTCAGCACGAGCTGGGAAGCTGAACACAGGACAGGCTTCCTGAGCAGGCCTCTGTGCGGAGGGGAGGGGAAGGGGGCTGCTTCCTTCTCAGAGCGGGGCCCAGGTTCCCCAGGCTTTCTCCTGCCCCCTGAGGGCCCTGGCCAGTGGGGTGGGGAAGGGCTGGCCGACAGGCTGGCGGCTCGGGGCTGGAGTGGCTGGGCTCCTGGCCCAGCGTCTTACCTTGCGCTTGGCACTCGGAGCACTTTCGACATTCCCGCTCGAGGTTCTGGAAGGAGAGGTAGGTGCCGGGCGGGCAGCTCTTGCAGGTCGTGTCGTTGCCACGGCTCGTGCAGGGAGCCGTCATAAACTTCCCTGCAAACAACACCAGCTGGGATGAGCGTGCGGGTTAGTCGCAGGCGCTGTGGGGATGGGAGGTCGCCCCGGATACCCAAGGGCTCAGCTGGCTAACTGGGTCGGTCCCTCCAGGCCTTCTGGGCTCTCTGACCTGCGCGCCCTGCGGTTTGGAGCAATGCCCTGCCCCCCCCCCCCCTTGCTTTCCTGGGGGGGGGCCTCGTGCAGTGACACGAGCAGGGAGCCCTGAGTCGGGTCCTAGCGCTGACCTCACCAAATCACTGACCCAATCTGTGCCTCAGTTCCCCAGCTGACGGGGCCGGACTCCACGCGCTGAGCCAGGCAAAGCCCTGTGCAGGGCGGGGGGCACGCCGAGCCTCACCTGCCGGGCACTTCTGGCAGCAGCGCTTTGGCGAGTACGAGGGGTCGTCAGGTGCACAGCCGTTCCTAGCCACGTGTCTCTGGTGCCGCTGGTGATGGTGCAGCCCCAGTGCAGAGTCAGCCGGGCTCCTCGCCCTCCTGGGCTCGCTGCCAGTCCCGGCCGCTCGTGGCTTCGGGGTGCCCAACAACGGGAACCCGCTGCCAGTCAGCAGCAGTGCAGCCAGAAAGCCCTAGGGGAGAGAGGGGAACGTTGCCAGGGACTGGAGCAGGCTCACAGCTGCTGCACCCGCCAGCCCCGGGACCTCTGGGAGCCCAGAGCTAAAACCGAGGGGCTGCCACAGGTCAGCCTAAGTAGCCAGGCCTTAGCGCGCGCACGAGGAGCCTTCAGCCAACGCTCCCTTAGCTGGCACTGGTGCGACGTTTGTAGCTAGCGCCCAGCCCTGCACGAGCGCCGGGATGGGATAGGCTGACCGGCGCCCACTGCCTCGTCCCACCCGGGCTCCAGCGGAGTCCAGAGCAGCAGGTGCTGCAATCGCTGCCCTCCGGGTGACCCCTGTTGCACTGGAGCCTGGGGGAGGTTTCACCAGAAGGAACCTTGGCGCATCCCCCACTGCAATGCAGGAGTCAGATGCATTCTTCACTCGCCCAAGGGGGCCACATAGTCCAGTGGGGAGGGCAGGGGCCTGGGACTGCAGGGGCCTAGGCACTATTCTTGGCCCTGCCACACCTGCTGGGTGACCTTGGGCAAGTCACCTTGGGACTGTCTGCACCTGTGCCTCAGTTTCCCTTTCCCACCCTTTGTCTGCCTCGGCTCTTTGGGGCAGGGACTGTCTCTCACTAAGGGTCAGTGCATGGCCTGCTATAACGGGGAGGGGGGCAGGGGGCTGATTGAAGCTGGTGCTATTGTACCAGTAGTAAGTGATCAGCCCTTGAAACCAAACCGACTTGGCCTAGGTGAGGGGGCCCAAGCCCCTCCGCTAGAGGAGCCAGTGATTGCGGCTCCAATGGGCCTGTGCCCAGGAACAAACATGGGCCTGAACCTCTGTGTGAGGAGCGGTGGGAAAACCCTGTGCCCAGGCCTGGGGCTATCATGGTGCATGCCCCACCCCCAGGCTTGCCCTGCCTGTCAGCCTGCGGGCTGTCAACGCTGCAGATGGAGCCCCGCTGACGTAAGAGCAGGGTTAGCTGTGTGCAGCGTAGCGGGCGTGCCAAGTACCCCACTGGGGACCACTCGGGGTCAGGCGAGAAAGCCGGGCGGGGGCCAGGGATGACACAAGAGCCCAGCTGGATTCGTGGCCTGAGTTTGATTGAAATGTGCCTACGTCAAGGCCCAGCCACTGCAGCTGTGGACTGCCTTTGGGGCTTGTTTCCAGGTGCTGCCCCACGCCCAGCAGGGCAGGACACTTGCTGGGTTTGTTAATGAAAGGCAAGCTGCTGAGCAGTCACTTGACTCCAGGAGCTGGCGCTTTAAGAACACACCAAATACCATGAGGCTCGCACTAAAATCACCTGCATGAGCAACGCAGCGGCCCCAGAACGTGTTCTCGGGCAGTGCTGCCCGCCCTCCTCCCCCCCTGCAAGTGCCACGGGCAGAGCCAGGCTGGCCGGGGCCGCACAGCCCCACTAGGAGCCACGCTGTCACCGAGGAGCATTACCTGGAGCCCTTCCCGGCAGGGCGGCTGTGGTGCGCACTGCATGACTAACCCACCGGAGCACTCAGCCCCCTCCCCCTGGGAATGCCCCCTGCCAGCCCCTGCTGGGTATTTTCCCCCGCCTGTGTCAGCCGCTGGGTGTGTGGCATTTGCACAGCGCAGCCTCTGGAGGCCTCTGGCTCACGGCGCCACTGCAGGGAACACTGGGTGCGGAGGTGCATGGCCGGAAGCAGGGGCGACCTCAGGCCAGGCTCCTGCCATGGGTACTGCTTCTGGTAAAGGAGGAGAACCGGGGCGTGTGGTTAACACTGAAAAGGCACCGAAAAGTGTTGCATAAGCAGCCTGGTGCAGTTGTTCCTGTAAGTGGCTCTGAGCTAACCACTTTCCTAGGAATCGGCGGGCACGGTGCTTGTGGCAGCCGGCTGCTCAGCAGAGCGGAAGTGGGGCTTCCAGCCCAGCTAGCGTGCTCAGGCTGTCGGCAGGGCCCCGCCCCCCACTGCCATGGCTCCAAGGAGGACGCTGGGCAGGCGTGACGCTACCGCCTTTCTGGGCCTCCAGTGCTCCCCCATGGCCGCCCCACAGAGCCGAACTCAGTACCGGGTGGGACCAGACCCACCTCCGTGGGGGTGTGATATGGAGCAGCAGGGCAGGGGAGGGCCCAGGCAGGGCTGGGCTGGCAGCGGCCTGGCCAGGACACGAGCAGCCTGCTTTCCGCTGGGAGCCAGGCGGCAGCGGCACAGGCCTCAGGGGTCCCATCCCAAGAGGGACTGCGTGTGGTCTGGCAGCAGCCGGCTCCCTGGCCTGGCAGGGTACAGGCGCCCGCCCAGGGTGGGAATCAGCCCCCTGCAGCGCCAGCCGCCCCGCCTGCAGGCCCAAGTGATGACCATGGGCAGGGGCAGCTGGCATGCCTGCTCAGGGATCCCCTCCAATGCACAGCTCGTCAGCGCCGGGGGGCCAGCCCACTGTTGCCACAGAGCCACTGCGAGAGCCCGGGGATATCCCAGCACAGGCCCAGGGCCCGGCCCACCCCAGGTGTAGGGCAAGCCCAGGAGAGCGCAGGTGGTGGTCCCCATCAGGCCAGCACAAAGCAGGGCCCTGCAGCTCAGCACCTCAGCAGCATGAACCTGGCCCCCAGCCAGTCTGAGCTGGGCGTCTCTGGCTGCTACTTTACTTCCCGGCCACCCTGCTCTACCCAGACCTGGAGCAACCGGCCAGCGCCGGCCATGCTGCACGGGGCACTCCTGAGACAGCCTCAGCGAGTGTGAACCAGGCCCCATGGCTCTGCTTTAAAACAAGAACTAGAGAAGTTCATGGAGGATCGGTCCATCAATGGCTATTAGCCAGGAGAGGCAGGGATGGTGTCCCTAGCCTCTCTTTGCCAGAAGCTGGGAATGGGCGACGGGATGGATCACTTGATCATTACCTGTTCTGTTCATTCCCTCTGGGGCACCTGGCACTGGCCACTGTCGGATGACAGGAGACTGGGTAGATGGACCCTTGGCCTGACCCAGTATGGCCGTTCTTATGTTCTTTCATGAGCAATGTGGTGCCATGCAGGATGGGGCCCAGGCCCCCACCCGTGACACCATGGGCAGCTTCTGGGGCTTCCAGGCTGCTCTCACCTATGCCCAGTGTGCGCCACGCAGCCACAAGCAAAGCCCCGCCGTGGCCCCCCTCACCCTCCCAGGACAGGGCGGGGATGTGTGTGCTGCTGCCCTGGGTAGCATCATGGTCAGGTCCTGCCATGTGATATGGTAGGACCCCACCAGGGACAGGCTTTGCCTCTCCGCAGGGCCCTGACCCGCTGGCACTGACTGTCCCCCCACGGCACCATCTCCTCGCTGACGCAGCTCCACCTCCCTGAGCCACTGGGGCTGCTCCCGGCTGTTCAGCTCAGGAGCTGTAGAGGGACCTGGGGGGGGTATCGTGCTGCCAGTGATTTCCCCGTCCCCCCTGGACGGGTGAGATATGGGGGCCGCTTTGGGGAAAGGGGGCCTCTGAATGGCTGGCATGGGACACTGAGCGGGAGCGACAGCGCCAGCCCACGCGTGTGCCTGGCATTGTGGGATAGCATGGGGCGGCCCAGCCCCCTCCACACGGCCACTTCCACGGTCACCCCGTCGGTCTTGCCACTTGCCTTCAGGGCTGGCAGCAGGGAGAGCCCAGGACCTCCCATGGGACATGATTGTGTCACCCGCTGTGCCCACAGGCTGGGGCACTCGGGGCTCCTTGCCTTGCCTTTCCCTGCCCCACTGGACCCAGCCCCTGCCCCAGAGCTGCTCTGCTGGGTTATGCTGAGACCACGGCCGGGGGAGGGGGCCGCGCTGGGGCGGGCTGGGCCACAGACAGTTAATGTCAGTCTCCTGTGTAATCTCTGCCTTGGTGCTGAGGTGATTTCCTCCCTTAGAGGAAGCCGGGCCCAGCTCCCCCTCGCCTCTGATGGTATCGCAGCGAGTACGTGCCGCCCAAGTAGGTCAACACTGCACAGCCAGCCCCGGAGCCGCCGGGCCAGGCTGAAGCGGGGAGCACCACACCCCGACAGCCCCGCAGCGACATGGCCACTGGGCTGGGCTGGCCCCTCCGCGGGGCACCAGGGCCTGGTACTGCTCAGTGGTTAGTGCCCAGGGGCGCACTGCGGCTCAGGGCCTGTCGTGCCCCCAAGAGCTGACTGTCACCAAGCCCTCAGTGCGAGCGCGTCGGGGCAGAGGCTTGGTGCTGCATGTACAGTGCCTGGCGTGGGGCCCTGACCGGGGGGGGGGCAGAAAGGAGGGGGCTCCAGGCACTACAGATGGCAACACCCCCATACGAGCCAGCTCCACCGTGCTGCCCCAGCTCCCTGAGTGGCTCCGGCGGGGCAGCCAGCCCACACTCCGGCACCGGGCGTGGGGCCAGCCCATGGGCTCTAGCACTGGGTCCCTTCCCCCTCAGCTGTATGCCCAGCCTGCCGGCCAGGCCACAACCCCGCCTGCAACCCCGGCCCCTGGCCCCGGGTAGGAGGGAGCCCTCCCCTAGGCGAAGGCCACACGCCCGCCTCGCAGAGCCTGGTACATGGGGTGTTGTCACACTGGGCAGGGGCGCCACAGGCATGGAACAGCTGGGAGGGGCCGGCGGCCCAGGCCCTCAGGCCAGCTGGCTGGGGAGGGGGCAGTTCCCTCCACTTCTCCACCTGCACACACCCTGTTAGTGCCTCGCTGCCGCTGGGTCCGTCCTTGGCCCCGGTGCCCAGGGGCTGTCCTGCCCCGGGCCTGGCGCAAGGATGTAACAGACCCTGCTTGCTGCCCTCCCAGCACCTGGAGATGGCAGCTGAGTACAGGCCCCGCTGGCCCTCCCGGCCCATGCACCCAGCTCCCGCAGCACCAGGCGAGCCAGCGCCAAACCCCTGTGCACCTGCTCTCCCTCGTCCACGTGCTGAGCCTGGCCCCCCAGCCCCGTGCCATGGCAGGGGATGCCCTTATCCCCAGAAAGGCCCTTGGCCACTCCCCAAAGGGGCTGCTGGGCCAGGCTGGCCCCTGCCGGCCCCGCCACGTGGGTGCGGATTCCTGGAGATTCTGGCCCGTGGGTGGAGTTCCCGGTGAAGATAGCCCCGATTAAAGAGCTGCATCATTTTCTCTTAAATCTGTCACAGCTGTGCTGGAACCTGCCCATGAACTCGCCCATTTGCATAGCTCCATGATCAGATCGTGGCTGGCGCCGGAAGCCTTGGAAGGAGGCCTGGGCCCCTCCTCCCGCCCCCCTCGCTGAGTCAGTGGTGCCTTGCTGAGTCGAGGTGTGATCTTTCCCCAGGCAGCTCCCACTGCCTTCGTGTTTCCCCGCTGGGGAACATGCCATGTGCCTGCTCGGTGAGGGATGGGACCGGGCCCGCTGCCCCAGCCAGCTGCATCCATCTCACACACCGGGAGCCCCACGCCACATGCCATGGCCACACTCCCTTGCCGCCACAGGCTCACACCTGCCCCCCCGTGGCTGCACGGTCCCTCCCCTTAGCCCTTGTCACCCCCTCGCACTCCACAGTCCATCACCCCAAGGTGCTGCTCAAGTGAATTTCCAGCAGAGAGACCCAGCCTGAGCTCTCACCCCAACACAGGCAGTGGCAGCCCAAGGCCCCCCACGCCCCTCCCAGCCGAGTGCCCCCCGCTCTGCCCTCCAGTTTGATAGCAGCCGTCAACTACTTGAAGGGGGGTTCCAAAGAGGATGGAGCTTGGATGTCCTCAGTGGTACCAGATGACAGAACAAGGAGCAATGGTCTCAAGTTGTAGTGGTGGAGGTGTAGGTTGGATATTAGGAAAAACTTTTTCACTCGGAGGGTGGTGAAGCACTGGAATGGGTTCCCTAGGGAGGTGGTGGAATCTCCTTCCTTAGAGGTTTTTAAAGCCCAGATTGATAAAGCCCTGGCTGGGATGATTTAGTTGGGAATTGTTCCTGCGTTGAGCAGAGGGTTGGACTAGATACCTCCTGAGGTCCCTTCCAACCCCGAGATTCTGTGATTCAGGGCTGAGAGGACGGGGACCCTCTCTCCTCAGCCTCCCTGATGAGCTGGTGCATGATGGAGCATTTACGGCCAGATGCAGCTGGCCTTGGCCTGGCGAGACCAGCCCGTGCGTTGCCCCACAGGTGCCAGCACGTGTCTATGAATGAGCCAAGCTGGGGCCTAGTCAGCCACCTGTCTGTCAGAGACTGGTAGAGAGACGGGCTCCTGCTCTTCTCCCCGTTCCCATGGGGCAGAGCTGTGGAGAGGGGAGCTGGGCAGGCCTGGCAGGGAGGCAGGAAAGCAACCGGGCTGGAGCAGGGCTGGGCAGAGGTCGGGAGCGGTGCCCATGGAAGGGGCCTGGAGTATCCTGCCCCGAGCACAGCCCTTCCAGGCAGGTAGCAGGGGCTGAAGTCACTGCCTTTCTGTACCCCCAGCACTAGCGCATGTGGGCCCAGTGCGCAGAGGGCTGGCTGTGGGAACAAGCAGGGAGGGGCTCCAGGCCGGGAAACGCCACTGGTGGTCCCAGGCCCTATCGCCCAAGCAGAGGCTGGAGTCAGAAGCACCCTGGGAAGTGAGCAGCCCCCAGCCACGTTCCTAGGCTGCTCCGACACTCAGGCAGCCAGCTGCTTCCCTCCCCAGCCCCAGGCAAGTGAGCACTGAGCGGCCCCCCGGCTCCACAGACACATGGCACCCAAGCCAGGCGGAGCACAGCCCCCTGCACCAGATGACCCCGGTCCCACCCCACCGTCGCTTGCTCTAAAGTGACCTTTGAGTTGGACACTTGAGGGCCTCTCGTGCCTGCGGGCCAGAGGTGGTCCAGCCGCCTGGTGAGGATGCCAAGGGATGTGAGGCACTAAACCCCAGCGTCCTGCCGAGTCAGCCTGCTGGCTCTCGTCGAGTGTGAACCCTGGTTGCAGCAGGATGCAGGACTCCGCCAGGAGCCCAGGACAGACAGCGCCCCCCCAGCACAGCCCCCTTTCTTCGGCAGTAAACGCAGGACTCAGCCCGTGGACTCCGACAACAGCAGCAGGGCTACCCACGAAACACCCCAGCCCGTGACCTCAATAGCTCCAACCGTCGCATTATTGCTCATGTGAACCGTGATGGCACTCAGCGGCCGGGGCAGGATGGGCTGGGTGCTGTGGGGTGGAGACACGGCGCCTGCCGCCAAGAGTTTGTTCAGCCCAACAGTACAGCAGGCATTGCTTTCTCTGCTGGGTGGTTCGGGGTACTTGTGCACTGTTCAAATGCTGTCACATTGCAGCCCAGAGGTGGCTGCATTTTAGGGTTAGGGAAGTGATCCTAGTTTGTAAAGATCTCCAGGGCCCTTGGCATGAATGAACGTACGATTATTGTTAACTGTGGGTGGCTCCCCCACACTTTCATTTTCTCTCCTCCCGTCTCCCCTTTCCTGGAAAGCCCCTGGGGCTCTAAAGCGATGCCTGCATCACTGCATTCAGCTGTTTTCCTGTAAACTTGCCAAGGGCTCATGGGGGCATCAGGAGTCCACTGACTGGGCCCCTCAGCCCTACACTACCAAACAGCAGCTCAGCCCGAGAAACCAGATGTTGGCCTGTAGGCAACAAACGAACCAATGCAGAGAGCCGGCCCTCATCCCCAGCCAGGTCTCCTGGCCGCTCCTACTTCCCCCCAGCTCCCCAGAGCAAGTCTGCACCCGCCCTGGCTGCTTCCTCTTTCACTCTAGAGCAAGTGAGGAACATCCCGGCGTGAGCAGGACTTACCCCAGCCACCTTCAGGGCCCAGCTCCCCATCCTCGAGCCCTAGAGACCCAGCTCATTCCGGGCAGGGGACGGGGGTTACTCGCGGGAGCTGGTCACAGCCCAGCGGCGGAGCGAGGCAGCAGCTAATCCATGCTCTCAGTAACCCCCTGGCGACGAGTGAGCTCAAACCCGCTCAGCTGAGGCTTTTACACTTAAGCCCTTGTGGGAGGAAATCCATTTCTGGAAATGAGTCCAGGGGGTGTGAAACCACGACAGCCGCCGAGGGCGGCGCGAGCGTGGGGAGGGGCCTCGCTGGCATGGAAGCAGTCGGGCGGGGTGAGGGGCGCACTGCTGCAGAGGGCTGGTGCTCCTGCCAGGGGCCAGCCTCCTCCAACATGTCCCACAGCAGGTGAGTCCCAGGCCCATAGCCTTGACCCAGCGGGGCTGGCCTGGGGCTCTCCTGCAGCCCGCCTCACCAGGACAAGTGCTGCCAGGTGGCAGCTAAACATCTCACAGCCCAAAGCGCCCAGCTGCCATCTGAGCTCTAGGGCAGGCCTAGCCCAGCCAGCCCCAGCACCCACACAGCGATTCCCAGAGCGCCTACGGACACCTCCCCTTGGGGCTGTGAAGGGGCAGCTCCGTCCCCAGCAGCGGGCAGCGAATGCACCCGAACGCTACCCCTCAGCCCAGGGCTCCAGCCTGCAGCCCTGGCCGAGACCCTCCCCCTGGCTCCCCGCGCCCCAACCCGAGGTGGGGCCAGGGCCCAGCCATCTCCCACCTGCGGCTTTGCTCTCCAAGGCCTGGCCCGGGTGCTAGCACGCCAGCCTCTGCCTGCCTGCCCTCACCAGCGATGGCCGGGGAGGGCTCCGGGACCCATTTTTGGCTGGAAAATGGCGCTTTCTGTGGGATGGAGGAACATGTCACAAAGGGGTTGAGCTGAAACCCCAATTTTCAGGTGGGGGATGGGGCCTCACATGAGGGCTGGGAACTTTCCCAGGAAGCCATTAAGCCCCCCAGGCCAGCACAACCACAGCTGCCCTGCCACTGCCCCGGCAGGGGGCTCGTGCTGCCACGGAGCCAGGGAAGGGGAGACTCTACCAAAGGACCTGGCAGTTTTATCAGCCTGCCTCGTCTCCTAGTCCGTCAGGCCAGAGCCCTGGCCCCGGGCTCCCATGCGGACTGTAGAGAAGCAGCCAAGCGTTCACCCCTAGCCTCTTGCTATGGACGCTGGCACCATGGGTGTAGTTTGGGGGGCAGGGGCATTGCCCTCCCCCCACTGCAAGCCTTGGGCAGGCTGGAATCCCCCCCACACGCAACACGCACGGCCCAGTTGGCCTGGCTGGTGCTGCTACCCCCACCCCAAGTATAGAAGTCAAACCACACCTGAGGCTGGCACCTGGGAGCAGAGCAGGGAGGGGCTTTCTCCCACAGCAGGTGAGCCAGGCTGACCCCCAGCATCACAGGCCAAGCTGCTACTACCTACAAGCCGCCCCACCCCAGTTTCTGCTCCTGGGGCCTAGCACCAGGGAAAAGCACAAAAGCTCACGGAAGAATGGCTGGAACTGGACCCCCCAGCTGCCTGCCTGCCCCATGGTGCCTAACCCCCGGTCTGCCAGCTCCCAGCCCACACTGGACCCAGGAAGCACAATGCCTGGTGCTCTGGAGCCGGCGTGCCCGAAATAGCAGGGGCTGGATTCTAGCCATGCCGAGACCCCTTCTCACAGAGGGTACGGGGCTGGCACAAGACTGCACCTCACCCCGTGTGAGGGGCAGGGCTGAAAGGCACATACAGTGGCTGCTCTGGTTTCCTAGGGGGCCAGGTCGGCTGCTCTGAGCTGGACTGGGGCAGTGTACTGCTTTGCATGGCCCCAACTCACCTGAGCCCCCGGAAGCCCAGGGACCGAGTAACTGCCAGCTCCCAACGCACCCCCACCCTTGTTAAAGGACACACGACGACTGAGCGCACACGCACGGTCTTTAATGCTTCGCCCGGGAGGCTGCGGCGGTGGGAACGGCCCAGCGCAGGGATAATGTTCAACGCACAAGACGGACTAGCCCCAGAGCCGAGAGAGGACTCCTGCCCTGCACCCCCCAGGACAGCCGGAAAAGGAGGCAGCGCTGTTCCCTGCCGCAGGCCAGCCAGGACGCAGCTTCAGAAAATTAACACCAAGCTTAATAAATATGCAACTTTATCTACACACATCCAGGGGTGAGCGCGCGTGCCCAGGGGCTGGGACAGACGGGAGAGCAATCTGCCACCCAGCCCCAGGTCCCTTCCCACCCTCTGCTGCCGTTCTGCGGCAGCCTCCACTGCCTGCTGGCAGCCAAGTGTAACGAACTCCAGCGAGGCCAGCAGTGCCATCCAGGCAGTCCTGGCCCCAGCCACAGGGAGCCCAGCCAGGAAGGAGAAGTGGTCCCCCTCCCTGGGCTGCAGTGGGAAGCGTTGGGGAAAGAGCTGGGTGAGCGCTTGCTGCACAAGCCTCCTGCTGCCGCTCCAGAGACCAGCTCTGGGGGCCAAAGCGGCGCCCCGAGGCGGGGTCTGAGTGAGGCCTACGCAAGGCCCCCATGGCAATGCCCCCTCCCCAGCACTGTGTGCACTGGCCAGGTCCAACGCGCCCTTCCCACCCGCGGGAACACTATTCAGCACAGGGCCCTCCGGGGCCCCCCGTTCCCCACAGGCTCCTTTGGTCTCTCCCCACACCTCCAAGCTAGCCACCCTATACACAGCCCTTCCTGCTTGCCTGGGGTTCCCTGTAACAGCCGCAGGCTGCTGGGAGGACCCAGCCCCCCAGGGTGTGGGGAGCCCCACCCCTGCAGCAGCAGCGCACCCTCAGCCGAGCTGGGCAGCCAGCAGGAGCGGGACCCTGCGGCCCAGCCCCCAGGCTGCTCCCAGCCTTTCCTTCCCCCCGAAAGGCGAGGCTGGGAGCAGGCAGCTGGAGCTGGGAGCTGATGGATCCAGCCATGCCCCTCCCCAGTCTGACATCACCCCCGCTCCCTGGCCTGCCCCGGCCTCCCCCGCCTTCCTAGCCCCTGCCACCTTGCCACGCCCATGGCCAACGGGGCGCAGCGTCCATGGTAGCGCCCCGTTGCCCGTGCCTCTCACTGTAGCCCTCGTCCCTCTTCACCCACTGCAACATTTCGATCCCTTCCTCAGTAAGCCCATCGCAACTTCCTGGTGCCAGTGCCTGAGTCACCCAGCCCACTGCCTCGGTAACAATGCCGCCCCCTGGGGCATTAGCCTCAGGGGAAAACCACATTTGGGGGGCTTTGGTCAAGCAGGGAGAAGCAACTCACCCCAGCAGGGAGCCGACCGAGCAGCCATGGTGGCTGGCGGTGGGCAGGGGCTGCCCTGGTCTAGCTCTTTGCTGCAGTGCGAGCGCTCGCGTTCTCGTGGGACGGTCACCGGGGATGGAATTTAAAGGGGCTTTTGCTCCTGGCTCCTGCAGCACAACCCCCTTCAGGACACAGCTGCCATCCTCGGGAGAGCTCCCAGGGCGGCCAGGCCGCAGACCGGCAATGGCATGTGAGCTTAGGGGAAGGGGAAAAGCTCTGGCTATTCCCCTCTGACCCGTTCCTTCTGGCTGCACTGGTGCTGTGCCCCGCTGCAGGAAATGCAGCTTACCGCAACTAAAGTGCATTCAGAACCCCCTGCTCCTTCGCCTGGGCCTGGGGTCACCCTGCAGCCCTTGCAACAGACAGTTCACTGCACAGACGGTTCACAGGGAAGCTTGACAATGGGGTCCCAGCCAGGCGGGAGGCCCTGGTCTTTGCTGCAGTGTTTTGGCTTTTGCTTAACCTGATGCAATGTGGCAGCATGGGACGCAGGCTTGTGTGTCTCCCCCACTGCAACAGGCCAGCGGTGCATGGAAGGCTGCAGTCACACCCAGCTCCCAAGCCCCAGTCTGCGCTGCCGGACCCTGGGGAGGGGGGTTGTCAGCAGGCCTGCGGCAGGATGGGCAAGTTCGGAAGCCCAGCAGAGCCCTCTGGACCAGGGCTCTCCAAGGACAAGGTGGCAGCATTTGGTCACTCCTCACTAGGGTGACCAGATGTCCTGATTTTATAGGGACAGTCCCGATTTTTGGGTCTTTTTCATATATAGGCTCCTATTACCCTCCCACCCCCATCCTGATTTTTCACACTTGCTGTCCAGTCACCCTACTGCTCACTGACTGTCAGGAACTCTCCGAGCACCGCCCAGGCCGGCAGCCCCAACTCCGGGGCTCTGCTACAGCGACTGACAGCTGAGAAACAGGTCCTGTAGGGGGCGCCCTTGGCCCGGCCTCGGCTCCAGAGTTCTCAGGCGCAGCTGCAGGGGCTCCAATGCAGCGGCTCCCGGGATTCACGCAGCTCCGGGCCCGCCCCGGCCTAGGACGGGCTCCCGGGCCAGCACCAGCGCAGCCCCCTTCCACGAGGAACCCAGGCCACGGCTCCCTGGAGTCTGTCCCAGGCGCAGCCATACTCCCACAGATGCACATGCACACCCCACACGCACACACGTCCCACACGCACACACACGCCCCACACACACACACACACACACTCCCACAGATGCACATGCACGCCCCACACGCACACATGTCCCACATGCACACATGTCCCACAGACGCGCACACACGCCCCACACACACACACACACTCCCACAGATGCACATGCACGCCCCACACGCACACACGTCCCACATGCACACACGTCCCACAGATGCGCACACACGCCCCACACACACACACACACTCCCACAGACGCACATGCGCAAACTCCCATAGACACACGTACGCCCCACACACTCATGCACACACACTCCCCACACGCACACACACAAACTCCCACAGACACACACGCACGCCCCACACGTACATGCACAAACTCCCACAGACCGCACACACGCCCCACACGCTCATGCACACACACGCCCCACACGTACACGCACAAACTCCCACAGACGCACACACACTCCCCACACGCGCACACACTCCCCCTCACACACAGACTCCCCCCCTACACAGGCACATGCGCACATTCCCCACAGAGACATGCACCGGCACATGCACCCCCCGTCCCTCTGTCCACACGCCTACGCCCTGTCTCTCTCCCACCCACACGCAGCCTTGACGCGCTGCTGGCCGCTGCTTTCGGGGCCTAACATCTCCCAGGGCCCTGGGCGCTCGAGCTCCATCGTCAGGGGTTGGCGGAACTGGCAGCACTGCTCCTCTCCTGGAGCCTCCTGCAGCTCTCAGACCTCCCTGCAAGAGACAGGCAGACAGACAGAGGCGCTCTTAGCCGGCTGCTCACAGCCCAGGGCACCTCCCGCCCACCGCAGGGAGCTGACCTTAGACACGCTCCCATGGGGCTGCCACTCAGGGAAGGAGATGGATGGGAAAACCCAGACTTTGCCCCACGCCCGTGCCCTGCCACGTGGCTGAGGGAGATCTGCACCGGCCCAGCCCCTGGGCTGCTGGCGCCAGCTGGCTGCAGCCCGGCTGAGAGAGGGGAAACGTCCTTGTGACTGCGCAAGGGGGCCCGTGGCTCCCCCCACGCACCCGCCCTGGCTAGCCTGAGCGACCCCGTGACACTTACGAGGCGGTCAGCGTGGAGTTGAGGAGCAAGGTGGTCCTGATCCTGTACAGCTGAGCCAGCGTCAGCTTGCGGTGCTGGGCCGCCTGCGGGTCTGACAGTGTCCGGTGGGCAAGGGGCTCGGTCACGGCGGTGCTGGGAGCCCGGCACGGGGCAGATGCCCCCTCAGGCCCTGCTGGGGGAGCTTCCTGGCCAGGCGCAGCAGGGGCCGTCACGTTGCTCTCGGCTGGGTAAGCAAAGCCCTCGGCACACATCAGCTCCTCGGGCTCGGAGAGCTCTGACGAGGAGCCGCTGCTGCTGCCGTCTGACCGGGCTTCCCCGCTCCCGGCACCCGCCCTGCTAGTCCTCTGGAAGCCAGCCGGGACCTCACACCGTGCAAGTCCTTGGCTGGGGCCTGCCAGGAACGTGGCCTGGCCCGGAGCCGTGAAGAGGTCGCAGAGGCTCTTGCTCTGGGCGAGAGGGGGCGAGGCTGGGATCAGCTGCAGCAGGCTGGCCTCCGACTTGGACTTGAGCGCTTTCACCTTGCAGGGCAGGAGCTGCACGGGCGTCCTGCGGCGCAGCTTGGGCGAGGGGGCACGCTGCGAGTGCGGGGGCCCCCCATCCTCCGCCCCTGGCTCCAGCTGCTGCACCTCAGCAAACTCCTGGATGGAGGTGGGGGAGAGGGTGCCGTAGGCGCTGTCGATGGACGCCGATCTGCAGCCGCTGGAATCCAGCGTCAGGCAATTGGAGCTGGGGGGGGTGTGTGTCTCTGCAAGCTCCCCGCCCCCGTCCAGCAGCTCCCGGGTGGGGGTGGTGGACGAAGCGGTAGTGCTGATGGAGGTCTCGTCCGACTGCGAGCTGAATGGCCCCACTTCCAAGTCCGGGAAGGAGAGCTCCTCGCTGGCATCCACCACCACCACCGAGATGGTCTCCGTGGAGCCATCGGAGGGGCTGCAAGAGCAAGGGGAGAGTCAGCCAGGGCTGGGGGCTGGGAGGGACGGCTGGCACCAGGCTGGGGCACGCTGGAGCAGGGCAGGGGCGAGGGGAGCGGCCAGCATTGGGCATGGTGAGTGCTTGGAGCCATGATGGCACGAGGTGCCAGGCTTCTCCTGCAGGGCCGTACAGCGCCTGGCACGCTGCATCTGCCGGCTGGACAGTCTCCCCTGTCCCGCACTGCGAGCGGCCCGTGAGTCCGGGGCTGGGGGGTGGGGGGGGGTCGTACCATTGCTGGGAGTCCAGGCTGTTGCCGCTCCTGCGCAGGATGGTGGGCGAGCTGGCTGCCGAGGCCCCGCTCTCCCCATCCTCGCCCTCCTCCAGGCTCTGCAGATGCTGCCGCTGGCTACGCTGCCGCTCCTGGAGACGCAGCCGCTGCAGGAGGTTCTGTGGGGAAGGGGCAGGACACAGCTTAGGAACAGGAGAACATGGCCGTCCCCAACCCACAGCTGTCAGGACAGGACAGCTCCCAGATGGGGCGCCGATCCCCATCCCAGACCAGATCAGGGGCTGTGTGCGCACCTGGCACTGCCCTGGCAGTGGGCCCGGTTCCCTGCAGCATGCACACAGCCTGAGACATGCTGCCCTCGCGCACACGGGTCTGCGGGCTGAAGAGCAGAGACGCAGCACTGCCATTGGCAGCCCCGGGGTGGGGAAGGGAGATTCCCTGCAGGGCATGACAACATGTTGCACTGATCCTAGCGGTGAGATTACAGCGAGATAACGGACGCCCGGGAGTGACGGCGCTTCGAAAGCTCCTGGGGACGATGTCACCCTGGGGGCAGAGAGGTGACACCTTGGCGGTGGTCGGGCTGCCTATGTCCCGTGTGCACCCAGTCGCTCTGCAGCTCTGCACAGGGCAGGCCTTTGTCTGGCCCCATCTCAGAGAAGGGCACGTGCGCCAAGCTGCTGTTGGAAACCCCACGCTGGTGCCTGCACCAGATGAAACGCCCACAGCCTCTCAGGTCAGGCATGCTGCAGTGGCTCGGCGCAGACACTAGATCCCAAGGCCTGTTTGCTCCAGACTCACCTGTGCATTGTACAGTGCCTCGATCCAGCCGCGGCACAGGGACTGCCCGCTGGCCTGGAAGGTGTAGGCTCCCACGGCGCTGCGAAGCTCGTTGAGATAGATCAGGAGGAAGGAGCCTGCAAAGGGGGACCAAACATGAGCAAAAGCACCTCCCACCAGCCCGGGCGAGTTCCCGCAGACACGGTGAGTGTCCAGCGCAGGGAAGCAAGGAGACACGCCGGCTCTCCAGACAAGGCTGGGATGGCACCTGAGCTGCAGAGTGAGTAGGGGCTCAGGGCTCGGCCATGCGTAGTCAGAAGAGGCCTAGTGCCCAGGGACAAATCACACTGCAGCATCTGTCGGCACCAGAGCCCCCGGGGCGTCGGTGCTGTCACACTGCAGGAGGGCAGGGCGCAGAGGTGGAGGCAAATGGTGCTGAGGGAAACCCTGGGTGATTCCCCTGAGAAGGAGGGTGGCTGTCCCATCCGGTGACCCCCAGCCTGTAACAGCCCGGACACGAAGGGCAGGAGCTGAGCCATTTGCTCCCCACACTGTGGGTGCCACAGAGGCCCTGGGGCTGGGAGCACTTGGGGGTCAGTCCCTGTAGGGACGCAGGGAGAGCCCTGTGCCTTGGCCGCCTCAGTCTGCCAGCTGGGAGCGAGATTCAGGGCAGGGGAAGGATAGAGAAAGGAAGCTCCTCCAGCTCGAAGGGGCTGTGAGGGGCTAGGGGAGAGGAGAGGCCGTGGGGCAGGCTCTGAGGAGAGGAGCCCAGGGGCTCTGCACAGCCAATGCCCAGCTCTCGGATCCCAGCCCGGCGTGCTCACCGGGGTCCTTGAGCTCCCGGCAGATGATCTTGTCCACGAGCAGGGGCTGCCGGATGACCTTGGTGCGCTCGGCCTTCTTCACCGGCTTGGTGATGAGGAACAGGTCCGTGAAGAGGAAGCAGTAAACGTCCATCTGGGGAGGGCGAGAGCACAGGGCCCATGGGATCCTGCCGAGCAGCCAGGCGCCGGGGCGGGGGGGCAGGGGGGACGCCGGGGGTCCTGTCACCGAGCCATGCCCACAGAGGGCGGTTCCCAGGGCCAGCCTGCTCCCGGGCAGGGACGCGAGAGAGCCAGGGCAGGCTGTGAGGCGAGGACGGACACCTGCTGCCCCCCCACCCCTGCCCCCAGCTCATCAGGCAAAGGAAGCCCTGGCTGAGGTAATTGCCAGGCCGGTCCCAAGGGCTGCTTGGGAGCTCCGCTCAGGCTGCACTGCTCACCTTGCTGTCTTTACCTTCCTTCATTTTCAAGCTCCCCTCCAGGAGGAGCTGCCGCGTGTCCTCAGGGGAGGTGCCTGGGATGGGGGCCGTCAGGTCCAGGTGCAGGAACTCCTTCAGGAGCTGCCAGCAAGAGAGAGAGGACGCAGTCAGGGGGTGTGGGGCAGGGGCCAGCCCGGCCCGCATGCCCCCTGCCCACACAGCCCATACCTTATCCACCTCCTCCGTGCTGCTGTCCACCACTTCGTAGGAGTCAATCCGGCTGAGGATGGCCACCAGCCTCTGCTGCTCCTGCCGCTGGCGCATCCGCGAGTTCACATGGTTGATAAACCGCTCCACGGAATTGATCTGTCACAAGGGGAACGGTCAGAGGCGCACAGGGGAAACTGGTGGCTGGAAGCCCCTGGCGCAGCAGGGGTGATGAGGAGCCCTGCCCCATGCCCTGTGCCCCATGCCCTGGTCCAGCAGGTGTGACGAGGAGCCCTGCGGAGGCAGGAGGCAGAGTCTGGACGACCCTGGCTGCAGAATGGGGACCCGGCTGCTTGGGCAAATTCACACGTTGTGCAGCGTCCACCCCGGCCCTGGCGAAAGGGCACATGGGAGCCCGCTGCCAGCACCAGGGCACGGCAGTGACACAGGCTGCATGCCCTCTGCCGCTGACGTGGCCGGGGAGGCATGGCCCATCCACCCGCGCTCCCTGGCAGGTTACCATGGTAACGATGGCGTCCCGGGTGCAAGGGTCGTCCGTTTTCTTCAGCACCGACTTGAGCAGCAGCGGGTACTTGGTGAGGCGCTGGTGCGGCTTCACCAGCATGTCGCTGAGCTTCAGGCGGTTGCACTGCTTGTGCTTCTCTGCCCACTGGAAGCAGAGACACGGGTGGGTTAGCGACTCGGGGGCGGCCTGGTCTCGCCACGACGCGTGCGCCTGGCTCCAGCCCTTACCGTCACGTAGAGCCGGAAGAGCTCGTTGTCCCGCAGCAGCGTGCGCATGTACTCCATGCAGCCCTCCTCCTCCATGCAGTACTGGACGTAGGGCTTGAAGAGGGAGCCAAACTGCAAGGCAAGCCAGAGGGCCAGTCAGAGCCCAGCGCGTCTCCCCGCCAGGCACAGCCGTGGCAGAGCGAGCGGCACCTGGGCTCTCACACCCACCATTTTGAATCCCTTTAGGAAGTCCACAGGGTCCAGCAGCGCCTTGGTCTTCCTGGCCTTCTCCAGGACGGGGGCCATGACGCTGCTCCACAAGGCCCGGTGCAGCTGGATAATCTCCTGGATGTTGCTGAACAGACGCTCAGCTTCCACCTGCAAGCACAGCAAGGGGTGCAGTGGGGCTCTGGGGATGCCCTGGCCGCAGAGGCAGGGTTTGCCAGACAGTGGCGCTGGGATCCCCGTGTCAGCACTGGGATCCCCTGGCCCGGAGGGTGAGACGGCTGCTCAGAGCAGCACAGCCCGCATTGCCCTGCCAAGCGGAGACGGGCTCGCTGCACGAGGCGCTGGGCACGCCGTCGCCACACGCCCCGCGGTGGGTCTGAGGCCGGCGACAAGCGCAGCTCCAGGACTGTCCATTAGCTCGAGCAAAGCTACTGGTTCAGGGTCCAGAGAGCCCATTCCTCCCATTAACGGGCAGGAGGGTCCCCGTGTCTCTGCTGCAGCCCTGAGAGCCTCCCATCCTCGCCACAGGACACTTTCCACCCTAGGGCTCAGCCCCAGTCCGACAGCAGGGTGGGGCCACCCGGGGAGCTCCTCCCGCCGCCCGGGGGCCCTCACTGGCCCAGAGGGAGCGGCAGAGGCTGGGGCTGGCTTATGCCTGCGAGGACCCTGCAGGCGCTGATGCACTTGCCGCCCCCCAGCCCCGCGGGTAGCTGGGCTCTTACCTCACACAGCAGCCCCGACTCCTGCAGGTTCAGCAGGCAGCAGAGGAAGAGCTGAAAAAGAGCAGAGAGCAGGCAGTGCAGAGCGTGCATGCCCGACGCTCCCTCCGCGCACGCCCGTGCCCCACCAGGGCGTCCCTCCCCACTGGGGCCAGAGGCTGCATGGCGCGCAGGCCATGACGGACGCCAGTCAGACCCAGCCCAGCTCTGGCTGCAAGCCGACAGCCGGGCACGGCTCAGCCCCAGCCAGCCAGGGGCTCTCAGATGCTGCACTGGTGAGCGCAGCGCACAGAATAAACTAACTGCCCTGGCTCAGCCCTCTGCCCCGGAAGGGCACGTCACAGTCTCCTGCCCTCCAGGAGTCACTGGCCTGACACCCGTCGTGCCCCCCACAAGGGCCTGGCAGGAGCCTGGCTCTGCCCTTCCCAGCACCCCGGGGCGGGCAGGGCAGACTCACGTCTGTGATCACTTTCAGCTTCCGGATGTAGGTGGCTTCTGTGTGCAGCAGCTCCCAGATGGCCTCCTGCTGGTGGCACTGTCGGCGTGTCAGGGCCTGGAGAAGGGCAGAAGGGTCAGCGCCATGGGGCTGTGGGGGCTGGGGTGCTGAGACCCCTCGACACAGTGCGATGTTCCCACTGAGAGCAGGACGGACAGGGAGCAGCCGCTGGCCTGCAATCGTCTCCCGCGCACGAGCAGCCAGGATGCAAGGAGAGGCCCCGTCTCATGGACCCAGCGGAATCCCAGTCCCACAGGGCAACATCCCAGATGGGGGAAAGAGGCCAAGGCCCTGAAATGTGTTTGGGGGGAGATCCAGCCCCCCGCTGCCTGGCCACCTGGGAGTGTATAGGAGCAGTGGGCCCCAGCCAGCAGCCCACGGGGGAGTTTGGGGGGGTAACAGGAGCAGTGGGCCCCGGCCAGCAGCCCATGGGGGAGTGTGGGGGGGTAAGGGGAGCAGTGGGCCCGGGCCAGCAGCCCATGGAGGGCATGGGGGGTAAGAGGAGCAGTGGGC
>NC_048316.1:1543911-1545846 GCF_013100865.1 Trachemys scripta elegans | reverse complement strand
CCCGCTCCCCCGGGACCCATCTTGTCTGCTGCCAAGGAGATGGAAGCACCTCCCCTAGCTCTTCACATGAACATACTCACCCTCTCCCATCCACTAGCCCTTCGTCCTCCTCCTCCATGTCGGAGGCAGGGCTGGTGCGTGGGGGGCATGAGCGCGTGGATACGTTCCGGGCCAGAATGGAACCTGCAACCAGGAAAGACGGACGAGTCACCCAGGAGACCGAGCCCCATCAGGCCCTGGGCACAGATCAAGGCTCAGCACCTCTGCCCAGCAGCTCGAGGGCCGGGAGACTGGGGCCTTTGCAGCCACCTGGGGAAGCCTCTCCTGCAGCCTCCGGTGGCAGCAAACCCCTCTGCCAACAGGCCCATCACTGCTCCCTCCGCTGACAGGCCGCGCCATCCATGAGGATCCGTTCCCCTGCCTGCCTAGTGCTCTGCCGGCGAGATGCCCTGCTGAGGGGCATCTGGCATGGGGGGGGCTCCAGAGGGGAGGATTTGGGGAGGCTGAGCCCTTGGGAACAGGCCCCCAGGATGAGAACAGGGCAAATCCCCACAGCGGGGAGGAGAAGCCCAAGGGGCGGGGCTCGCTGAGGCGGGAGCACCATCGCTGGCAGTGCCCCGCACGGGAGGAGGGTCATGTTCACCAGGCCCCAGCCCCTGCTGCCCCCAGCTCTCACCTTGGGGTGGCAGGTCGAAGCGGATGTGCCCGTCGAAGTGCATGGTGCCGTGGAACTTGCGGTCACAGGCCTCACACAAGTTTAAGGGATTGCTGTGGTTCAGCTGCTGGCACTCGGCATGGTGACATACCTGCGAGAGGAGAGAGGCCATTGGGCAGAGCCCTGACCCGCTACAGAGCCAGCGGCCGGAGGTGCAGGGTGAGCCAGAGACCAGGCTGCCTGCTGGTTACGCTGGGGTCCCTACACTGCTCCCTGCAGTAAAGGGAGCTGCAGTGCCAGCGGATCCAGCCACCGGGATTTCCCTGGCAGGCAGAGAGCCAGCCACACACCCCCTCCAGCTTACCTCCCATGTCACCCCCTTACGGGCCCAGGCCATGACCAGAAAGCCACTGTGCTCCAGCTACTCCCCATGCCCGGGGCAGGGCCGCCAGGCACAGCCCGGAAGCGGTTCTAACCCACAGAGAGGTGCTGGGACAGGCGGCCCAGCGCCCGGGCCTGGCAATGACGTGGGGCCCAAAGGACCCTCTGACAGGCACCTACCATCACTCCAAGGGAAGGAGCATCACTTGCCTGGGGCCAGCCAGCCCTGGGAACTAGGAGCCACCCCTGGGAGAGCTCAGGTGATTTCCCTACAAAGCTCGTCAGGAAGCTGCAGTGAAGGGGGCGTGTGCAGGGAGAAAGCCAGTGCCAGCCGAGTCTCCTGGGAGGTAGGATAGACGCCAGCCAGGCAGGGCCTGGGAGTGGCCTGCCAAAGCTGGAAGGGCCCCGAGAGACACCTTGTTTGGGGTGGGCTGTTGGACGGACCTGGTTCTGGGATTTGGAGTTAGGTTTGGGGTTTATTTTATATTAATCAACCCAGCCCCCAAGGACAGGTATTTTTGACCACAAAAGCCTGGGTGAAGTCCAAGGGGGAAACTGAGGCCGGCTGCCTGTAGCATGGCCCGAGGGGACGCTCAGGAGGCCCAGTTACATCAAGCTACAGGAGCTTTCTGGGCATCCACAGTTAGTCGTCTCAGCTCTGTCTGCCCCTGCAGCCTACGCTCACACAAAGCCTCCCCCAAGGGCAGTTCAGGTCGGGCTGGGCCAGGCCAGGCCAGGCACCTGCAGCCAGCGTGGGAGATCAGGGCACAGGGCAGCAGGGACCACAGACAAAGGGAACTTTTCTCTCCCGCACAGTCAGATCTCTCGAGCAGTTAGAAACTGCCCGGCCATACGACACCAAGCAAAGGCCCAGGATGTCCCCAGGGCTCTAGCCTGAG
>NC_048316.1:1515062-1543873 GCF_013100865.1 Trachemys scripta elegans | reverse complement strand
GGATGTCCCCAGGGCTCTGAGCCTGAGACAGGGAGACAGACAGAGGAGCAGGGCATGGGTTGTCCCTCTGCAGAGGCTACTGCCTCCTGTAGCCACTGGGCTAGGAAGCGATGGTGCCTGGTTTCTGCTCTCGCTCAGTGCTGGACCAAGGAGCCATCCCCACGGCTGTGTCCCTGCTTGGAGACACTCCCCGGGGGAGGAGACGTGTGATCAGAGGACGGGACTCGGGAGGCAGACGGACCCTTGCTGGGAAAAGACGTACTGACCCACCGCACTCCTGTACTACCCATCTCACCCCTCGGCATAGACCCCAGCCCCCCTCCCTGCCTCCAGCTCAGCACACTCCTGCTACCCGCCCCACCATACTCACGGCCAGGGCAGGAGAGCGCTCCCAGCTGCTGGGCCAGGCACCCCCCGCGCTGCCAGCCGGACCAAGCCCTAGATCACCAGCCTAGCTTTCCTGGGCCGAGAGCTATTGTATCCCAAACTCCCGGCATGCAGAAGCAGCGGCCGGCTCACTCTGGAAGCTGCTTTGTGTTTGAAATATCGGTGTCCCCATAGCAGGACTAAGGAAACAAGTGTCTGCAGTGAAACAATGCTTGCGAGCCGATCCATTTCCTCCGATTGTGCGCTGGGCCCGAGCCTCCTTTGGGTCACTACACGTCACAGCGAGAGGGGTTATTTTTAAACACAGCTGAGGCCTGAACATGCCGCGCAGTCCGGGACCCTCGGGGCCAGCGCTCGCTTGCCTGTCAGCTTCGGAGCAGAGGTTTTCCCTGAGCTCCAGGAGTCACTGCAGTCCCCCCACACACACACACACGCCACCCCGCTCTGCTCCTGAGCCCAGCGGATGGCCCCTAACATGCTTAACATGCACCTGGGCTCAGACCCAGAGACTCCTCTGTGCGAGGACCCTCCTGCCAGGGGCTGTCCAGCGGGTGCCCAGCCCTCCTTGGGGAAGCACCCCCTAGCCCCTAGTCAGGACTGGCTCAGCCCTACTGTCACCCCATTCAGCAGACACAAGCCAGCCTGACATCTCTATTGCTCTCTCCCTGGCCCCGCACGGGGAGCAGAACGGCAGGAACAGGCTCTCCTCCACAGGCCACAGCCTTAGCCCCAGCAGCGCGCAGGCATTGCATGCCAGGGCATCCCACAACGCAGCGGGACTCAGGCCTGCGTGCTGGGCGACGGGCTCATAGTGCCGAGCTCCCTCTTCCTGCCAGCAGCTGCATTAACAGCCTCAGCGGCTGCAGCCAAGGGAGGCGATTCGCACAAAACTCATGTCTGCAGGCAAGGTCAGGCTGTCCGCGCAATCCCTGCTCAGTCCAGACAGCAGCAACAGGCGTAGGACATGGCTGGTGACCCCCCAAGCTCCTCCCGCCCCGGGCACTGCCAGAGAGCCCGGTGTAGGGAGACAGGCTGCAAGGGGCTGTGCTCAGGGCTGGGGGACCCAGCAGCACCCTGTGCCCATGGAGTTAACCCCTGGCATGCTGGTATATCCCAGAGAGCTGCTCAGAAGAGAATCCGGTGGAGGGAGAGACTGGGCCGGGGGCCTGCGCTGCAACAGGGCCAGGGGTCACCCTCTGGGCTGGGTTCCAGGTCCGAGACATGCAGCCAGTGCTTCGTTTGCTAAGCCCCAGCACCTCCAGGCTTGCTGCATTCGTTATGAGCCCTGGCATCGCTCTCGTTACAAATTAAGCACTGCCTGCGGCTACGGCCAGTGCTGTGCCCCCAACAGAGGGACCCCTGATCTGAGCCCCTGCAGCCCAGTTACCCGCCCAGCCAGGAGGGCCCCATCACAACCAGCTTGCTCCCCTCCCCCACCCCGAGCTTCTCGGGGGAGCCCCCGAGTGCCACCAGCTTTCATTTCACCAGAATTCACAAGAGAGCTACAGGATTTTCACCATTCTTCACTACAACATGCAGATTGGACATCTGGGGGAGAGGAGTCAGGCAGTCAGAGGTGGAGGCTGCCTAAGTTCATGGCCACTCAGGACGTTTTTGGCCTCAGAGCCGCTCGTGCAGGGCTCCCGTCATGACAGCTGGAGAAGGTGTCTACCCCAGCTTGGTGACACACGGAGGGAAGCAGGCCCAGGCAGGGCCAGACAGAGGACACGTATGGTCCTTGGGAACACGCAGGCTTGCAGGAATGCTCAGTCTCACCTTCCTGAGACAGGACTCCCCGGGGAGAAGCAGAGGGGGCCTCTGGGTCTATGCAGTGAGGAAGGGGAAGAGTCCACCCCACACTCCTCCAGCCCCTCCCCCACTTCCTGCCCTCCTTCCCATCCCGTAGGTTCCCACCCCACCCCCCATCCTCCCGCTGACATCAGGGATGAGGTGCTTTCACCGTCCCATCCCGGAGAAACGAATCCAGAGGCTGGTACATCCTGTCCGCTCCCTTCTGTGGCACAACAGCGTGCCTGGAGCATCCCCTAGGGCGAGGCTTCCTGGACCATCTGGGTGTGTGACTCAGTGCTGGCCAGTCCAGAGAGCGCTGCCCCCTGCTCTCTGCTGGGAGCTGCCTTCCTAAGGGCCAAGCTAGGCCATGCCAGGAGGCTTCCTCAGGCTTGGGCCGAGCGGGAGGCCATGCTGAGCTGGGCCAGCCGGTACCCCAGGCTGGGCACGGAGCCACATGGAGCTGGGCCAAGCCAGCAGCAGTCTTCCCCAGGTTGGGGTGGAGGGTGGGGCCATATCGAGCAGCGCCAGGCCAAGAGCTGTCTCCCCCAGGCTAGGCCAGAGGGGAACGGTGCTGAGCTGGTCTGGGGTATGATTCGACTCCCTGAAGTCTCTTCCTCCAGCATTAACATCTGTTCCCGCATGTTCTCCTTTCCAGGCTCTTCCAAAGCTCAGAACCTTTCCCAGGCTCAGCCGGTGGCAGGCAGCCCTTGCTGAGTGGGGCTGGAGAACCAGCTCTCCTGGCCTGCACTCCCACGGGTGTAGCCTGAGCCTTCCCAGACGGCTCCAATCTGCTCCCCTGCTCCCCACCCCCTGTCAGCGCACCAGGGTGGCGCTCGGTTCTGGGGAGGGTTTCCCGAGCTGCGCAGTCACCGAGGAGAGAGCACTAGGCTGTCCTCGGAGGTCAGTGCAGGCAGCTCGCAGGAGCTCCCTGCAGTGCACTCAGTCCCACCGGGGTCAAACCCAGGGCCCTGCATTCACTGCACGCCAGTGACGATGGGCTCATAGCAAAGGGACACAGGGACACGCACCAATGACAGGCTCAGAGGGGCTCTGGGTACCACTCCTGGGCCCGTGACCACCCCATGATGCCACAACGCCCACCACTGCAGGGTGCAGATCCACCCCAAGAGGCGCTGCCACCTCCAGAGAGCAACAGGTCTAAGGAGGGAGGTGGAGGGGGGGTGCAGAGCTCTGCCCTGCACCCACTAGCCCACCGATCCAGAGGCTGAGCCAGGGTGAGTGGTCCCGCAGCACACGGGCCTGGTTCCCGACGCCACACGGGGGCTCTGGGGTGGGGCATGTCTCCTCTCAGGGGCAGGCAGCGCAGCAGGATCTCTGAGCACAGCTCGTCTAGCCCCTCCCAGCCACCACCACGCAGGAGCTCACCTGACTGGTGAGAGACTACCCGAGCAGCTCTGCACATCTCCTGAGACAAGCCAGTCAGACAGTCTCTGCGGCCAAGGGCCTCCTCCCTTGCAAGCACACCTGCGCTGCCGGCTCCCATGCACAGCACCACCTGTGCGGGGACTGGGAGCGCCTCTCCAGGATAACTCCAGCGACCACATGCGCCCTCGCTCCCAGGTGCACCCACAGCCTGAAGTCAATGGCCCCAGAGTCAGACTGCGAGTCACTCAGTCCTGGTAGTTTCAGATAAAAAAACCAAGCTACACACTGTGGGGACCAACTCTGAGCCGTGGACAGGTCTCCGATGCTAAAGCCAGAGAAAAGCAGCATCAGAGAAAGATCACAGAACAGGGGCCTGCAACCAAATGTTCAACACAAGTACATGTTCCAGCTGAGTTCACCCGAAAGCCACACAGCTCAATGTAAACGTGTGCATGTAGAACACCGAATGCAGGCCAGACTTCCAGGATGGGGGACTCTATCCTGGGAAGCAGCGACTCTGAAAAGATTGGGGAGGAGGGATAATCAACTGAACATGAGCTTCCAGTGTGAGGCTGTGGCCAAAAGAGCTAATGTGATCCTGGGCTGCAGAAACGGGAATCTCAAGTAGGAGGAGAGAGGTTATTTTACTCTGTACTTGGCACTGGCGTGACACTGCTGGAATAGTGAATCCAGGTCTGGGACTCACAATTCAAGAAGGATGTTGATAAATTGGAGAGGGGTCAGAGAAAAGCCACCAGACTGATTAGAGGATTACAAACCCTGTCTGGCAGTGACAGACTCAAGGAACTCCATCTATGTCGCTTAACAAAGAGAGGGTTGAGGGGTGACTGATCACAGTCTATACCTATCTCCTGTGGGAAACAGACATGTGATAATGGGCTCTTCAATCTAGCAGAGAAGCTCTAACACAGCCCAGTGGCTGGAGGTTAAAACTAGACACATTCAGATTGGAAATAAGGTGCAATTTTTTTTTACCAGTGAGAGCAATTAATCAGTGGAACAGCTTACCAAGGGCCATGGTGGATTCCCCATCACCAGCCATTTTTAACTCTAGACTGGATGTTTTTCTAAATGATCTGCTCTAGGAATTGCGTTGGGGCAGGTCTCTGGCGGTGCTGGCCAGGAGGTCAGACTAGAGGGTCACAATGGTCCCTTCTGGCCTTGGAATCTAGGACATCTCAGAAGCATCGGAGCCAGGAGCCACAAGCGCAGCTCCCAGCAGGAGGTGCTGCATGCAAACACCCCTCTGGGATGGTCTGCACACGGCGCTTGCACCAGTTGGGGGAGGAAACCGTTAAGTTGAAGCAAAAGCTGTGTGTAGCCCAGGACTTGGTCCCTAGGAGACGGGCTGGAAAGGAAATAAACTAGGCCAGTGCTAGTCAGTCAACGGCATGCAATACAGAACCTAGGTGCAAACAGAGCTCCCACTCCGGGTCCCTACATATTCAAAGCAATAAGGTTTCGGCAGCTCTTCCTTACTGAACAGTTCTGTGCTTATACTGAAACTTTGCAAAGGACTTGTCTCAGGAGCTCATCACATGCTGTCTGGTGCGGGGCTGAGTTGTGAGCACATCAGCACAATGGAAACCACAAGCACAGAGGCCCAGCTGGGCTGCTGATCCGGTGGCTGCATTTTATACTTCAGAATATAACATTTCATTAATTAAAAATGCAGACTCAAGCCCTCACGGTTGTGTAGAAAACCTTCAAAATGTGAACTGAATGCAAACTGACCCAGCCATATCTACAGAAAGCCTGCTATGAGAACTGCCTGTTTGCCTCCGTGTTCACTCTGAAGACTAATGATGGCTATTCTAATGTCAACATTGTTAACTCTTTCTCCGCTGATTGAAGCAAGAAAGGACAATCACTGTAAGATCTACACAGTGAAGATCTACATGATTTTGGCATCATGAATGGGTGGAGCTTGGATAGTGGGCAGAGCCTGGGAAAGTACCACCATTTACCTTAGTCCTAATCTGATGCCAGGGTCACTGGCTTGTGAATGTGCACACCAGGGCCCCTCTGAAGTTACCTCCCCATACACACAGTGTTACACCGGGTGCTGATGCACACACCCATACACACACAGCTCACCTGGAGGTCACCTGGTGATACACACAGGGTTTTTTACACACACACACACACACACACACACACAGGTGTGCATGCCCAGGGATCTCCTGCCCCTGTAGCCTACTCAGGGAAGCACTGGGGGTTTGCAGTAGCAAGAGGAAACCTGGACATGGAGAAAGCACAGGACTCCTGGGTGATATTCCTGTCTCTGCTACAAATATCTTGTGTGCCCCTAGGGAAGTCATTTAAACATTCTGTCAAAAGGAGACCATCCCCACAGCACCCCCTGCCCACGGCAGCTTCATTCATGAATGCTCAGAGCAGAGACTGGCAGAAGCTTCTCCTTATTTAACTCCCCTCTTCCATCCCCAGTTCAAAGCCCAGGTGCAGCCCTAGGAAGTAGTTTAGCCATTGTAGATCTGTGCCTTCCCCTCACCCCTGCCACGACTTTCCACAATCCAAAGTCCCCCAGACCCAGCCAGGCTCTCTGCCATGCAGCCACCTGGTTCTCAGAGTGGACAAAAAAAAAAATCTGTCTGCCAGATGTGAGACCTGGGCTGCGCCTGCAGCTGCTGCCAAGTTCCCAACACAACACAATCTCCATGCTCCAGGATGGCACCAAGAGCCAGGCCAGGCATCTGGCTGGGGTCATCAGAGCCAAGGGGAGTCAGCCCAGCGAGCAGCTAGGAAGCCACAGTTGACCGGCTGACAGTTTGGTGGCCAGGGAACACGCCGTATTTGCAGCATCGAACATCTCCACTGAGATGGAAAGGAGCCAGGGAGGGGGACGGCCTGCTGTAGGAAGTGAATGTGAGTCTGAGGGCAGCTCGGATGTCTGCAGGGGGCCAGACACAGATGGGCGCACACAGGTGTCACCTCCAGCCAAGAGGCAAGTCAAAGTCCTCTGAAACACAGAGGCAAGCCCAACCCTGCCTGGCGGAAGCAGGGGGAATGAGGCAGCAGCAGCTCCAGCTCCTTGTTGAATTTTTAAAGCTCACAGCAACGAGGAAACCTAATGCCAGTGGCCCATGGCCCGAGCAGCAGAAGCAACCGAGTATCCTTTGCCCAGGCGGACTCAGGACCCGTGGAAAGACAAACCACTAATCCTCCGGCTCCAGACTCACCTCTGGCCACAGCAGACAACAACAAAGGCAGCACCTTCAGCTCAGCCAGCAGCGACCACCCCACAGGGCCGCCTGTCTCTTCCCGAGCCGGAGACTTCCCCACAGTCCCCCGAGCGAGCCAGACAGCCTGTGTCCTCGGCGCAAACCCCACTGACTCATCTCTCCGGGAGGGCTGGGTGCAATCTCAGCCATGACAGAACGGTGACTAAGCAGGTGAGGCACCTCTTGGGTTTGAAATGAGTAAGATTTGCAACATGCCCTCCACTGCGCTTCCTTGTTTGCCCGGACAGGCTTCAATTCCCAGGCCCACAGCACAGCCGAGGGACGGTACTCTCGCTGCATGTGGGGGTGTCTGTCTCTCTCCCCTACCCCCTCCGCTGCTCCAGCTCTTCCCTCCCGCTCACCCCGTCAGCCTGCACTCACAGCTGGAACTGAAGCCTCCCAGGCTCCCGCAAAGCTACACCTCCTCCGAGGAGAGCATCGGGTTTCTGACACACTCATCTGCATACTATGGATTAACCCGCAGCACATTCGCATGCACGGCAAGTGTCTGGTTCGCTCTGCAGTCTGAATGTGGCACCGGGTCCTCGACTCCACTGAGTGGGATCTGGTTACTCCTCGGTTCATGGCCTCTGTGTACATACACCTGGCGTATTCATGCCCCAGAGAACTGACAGCCTCACCAACGACCCCAAGGGGAGCAATTTCGCCAGAGGAAGTTGAGGTCGCCTCACTTCGCACTGGCCCTGACCCTGTGGGAAGCACAAAGCTGGTGCTGTCCTGGGGCACTCTACACCCTGCAGCCCTGCTCCAAACCGGCTGCAGGCGCACGGCCCGAAGGAAGCGGTTCCAGCCTGACTGAACCCTGCACACCGACTGATGCTCTCGCTCCGCCACGCAGAAGGGCTGAACAAGCGGCTGCAGGGAGCTCGCTGGGCACCCCCGGGTATAGATCCCAGCACACAGCCAAGTACCTCGAACCAACCCGAGAAGGGAAAACGCCAACGGAGCCCGTCTTGTGATGCTTGTACTCACCTTTGCACAGTCCATTCGTCCAACTGACCTGGAGCCCCCAGTCATTAGTGAGGGGTTGGTTATGGGAGCAAGGACTTGCATGTCCATTGGATTCAGGCCATGGTCTCCTCACGGCTAATGCACCCCCAGCTCCTTTTAGCGACACCTTGGCAGAGGGGAGCGCAGAGTTAGACAGACACACGTGGCGACCATCAGCTCTCGTTCCTGGGCTTTCTAGGATTGAGTTAGTAAAGGACAACCAGCTGAATTTTAATATGGGGAAGATGCCAGAGAAATAAAAATCTATGGGGTAGAGGTAACGGATTTTTGACAAAACTATGTCACCTGCAGCCTCTCTGCGCCTGGTAGGTGCTGGGCATTCCCCCTTCAGCCCCTCTTTGCAGTTTGATTTAGCTGCTCAACAAACGCATCACACAATGACGCTGATCACCAAAGCACTGCCACTGCTAACACTCCGCTCCCCGTGGTCGTTACACAATGGGATCTGTATGGGAAGTCCCCACAGGTGGTATTGGAAACCACATCAATACACCACAGCCAGAAGGAAGCCGCATACCAGCATACCCCTGCCCCCAGCAGCCAGACCCTCAGCCCTACCCAGCACAGGGCTCACCCAGCTCCTGGGGCCCTTGGAAAGCAAACCCTGAATTGTATAATGCAAATGTGCAAAGCCAGTGGGAGCCACCAGCACCTTCACGTGAACTCTCCCTTTCGGCTCGCAGACCTCACCTGGCAGAGTTAGGTGGAGCCCCACGCTGGAGCAGAGCTCGTCCAGCTCCTCTCCCAAGGACCCATTTCTCTCTCTGCTGTGCAGGGTCCCAGCCCCCACCCTTGCCCCCCGTTGCGGCACCCAGCTTTCCCCAGGAACCGCTCTCCCTCCAGTCAGCACACTGCCTCCGCGTGCTGGGAGTACAGTAGGGTCCATGGGATGCCAGGCTGGGGAGACATTATTCCAGCTGTGGCACCCCTGGGCACTGGGGAGTCACCCTGAACTCACTAAGCACTGACCTTTTTCTACGAGGGAAGGGAAGTCAGACGTGAAACCCACCCTGCCCTCCCTCACCTCCAGTCACTCACCCTGCTCTGCAGGACACCCCGAGCCCACGTACGGGGGCATTAACTTCCAGACGCCAGCACGGCAGGTGCAGAGAGCTGGGCCCCACCAGAGGCTCCCGCTCACCCTCCCACCCCGTTCTCTGAGCTGCACCAAGCAGAGCCCAGGACTCAACCGTTCCCGCTCCCTGAGCCAGCCTGGCTGCTGGAAGAGAGTGAACCTTTCTGAAGCACTCAAAGGTCCCGACTTACCCCTATTATTCATTGGGTGCATTCTGGCAGCAGCCAGGTCAGGGCCCCGTGCTGGGTACGGTGCATGGCGAGGAACAGTCTGGCCCCGAAGGGCTTACACTCTGAACAGAAGGGGGAGAGGAAAAGGGAAAGTGACTTGCCCAAGGCCACTGGCAGAGTTGGGAACAGACCCCAAGCCTCCTGCATCCCTAGCCAGTGACCTCCCCCTGGGCCAGTCTGCCTCCCAGCATCTTCTCAGGAGTGCCAGTTTCCCAGTGCTCAGGGAGCCCTCCTGAAACTCTCCAGCCAGAAGTGAATACTTGGCCTGCTCTCTGGGGGCACAGCCAGCGGGGCTGGTGCATGGACGTACCTGCACCAACATACCCAGCAGAGGGATAGGAAACGTCGGCTAGCACGTCTCTCTTGCTGAGGCCTTTAACGATTCTCCTTTCTGTCCACAGAGCAGCTTGGCAGCCCTGAATGCAGCCCAGCACAATGGCCGGGAATCCTTGTGGAGCAGTTCCCCCCACAAGCGATGCCCCCGGAGGCCAGGCCCCATCGCAATGCCTAGACCGCCCCTCCAGCAACTAACCAGCCCTTGGAATTCAGCCTTTCACTCCCCAGCAGGTGCCTCACAATAGCCATTGCCATGGAGATGCTGCACAGGGTGCTAAGGGCTGGGCCAGCCCTTGTGGGACCAGCCAGATAGGGGCAGCAGGAACCGCCTCCCCCTGCAGCAAAGCCAAAGCCCAGCTGTGCCCCACAGCCAGGCCCTCAGCGCGGCCCAGTGGTTCGGAGTGGGAGCCAGGACTCCGGGGCTCTGTGTAAGCTCTGGGAGGAGTGTGCTTTGGTGGTTACAGCAGGGGGCTGGGACATGGGCACATGGGCTCAGGGCCTACACGGGGCACTCCCCTGCCTCCGCCCCCCCAGGGCTCAGCATCCCCAGCTGTAAGATGTGGGTGATTTCACACCCCTGGGCTGGAGGCTTCACTAATTAACAGCCAGGGCGCTCACCCAGCTGCTGGAGAGTGTGGACACGTCTGCCCCTTACGCAGCAGCACCCTCTCCCCCCCACCGCTGGAGCTCTGCAGGTTCCTCTGGGACTCGAGGGTAGAAGCAGGGCCATCTGGTTTCACCCCCAGCCCAATCCCCTCGCCCCCCATCAGTGCTGCCCCCAGAGTGGCTCCCGCGGGGCTGCTGCAGGGACACAGAGAGAAAGTTCACGTGAGTCTGGGGCCTGTGCCCTGCTGAGCTCTGCAGCCCTCTGCCCTCCTGATACCTGCGTCACTGTCTCCCATGTGGCTAGACAGAAACAAGGCTACAGGCTTGGGAGCGCCTGGATTCTTGCCATGGGCAGCCTGCTCTGCTAGTACGTCATGGCCTCCTGGCGTGCCAGGGCCTATTCCCACCGCCAGTCATCCGGAGAGCAGAGGGGGTGGTGGCTATGGCAGGGAGCAGCAGCCCCGCCCCAGCCCTCAGGGGCTGTGCTGCGGGGGGAGAAACATGCCCCCGTAAGCAAAGCCAGATTCCCAGAGGGGGCCTCTGCCCAGGCACAAGCCCCGCTGGCCGGCAGCATCAGGAGGGGAGCCTGTGCTGGGAGCTACCCTGGTTATGGAGCAGGGACACGGCTGGCCTGCAGCTGCCTAGACGCTCGACGTTCGCCCCGGCCATTCCACGCCCACAGATCAGCACCCCCGTTGCTGGGCTTGCTCAGGCCTCTGTGCCTAGCCAGCCTTGGACACGGGCCTCTGAGAGAGCCCCGCAGAGCGAGGACCCCGGGCCCCAGGTGAGATCTGACACCACAGGCCCGCCCCAGAGCCCCGGCAGAGCCCAGACACGCTCCTTAGTCCCTGCTCTCTGAGTCACCACTGGCGTGATGGAACCAACACTGCAGACCAGCCGGCTCGAGCCGAATTATAAACCCCCAGCAGGAAGGCTGAGGCTGGGAAGCACCATCCTAAGAGGCACTCAGCTCCGGCCTCAGGAGACTCCCCCTCTGCTCCGTGCGGCCCGAGCTGCTCTGGGGAGGAGCGCCACTCTCTGCTGGCATGGGGCAGCTGGCCAGGCCAGGCCAGGCGCCAGGCTGCTGAGCTGCTGGGGAAGGGCTACTGGCCCCACCTCCGCTAGCACTTCCCCCCGTCCTGCCCTGCCGAAGGGCTCGGCCTCCCGGCGGTGCAGCAGCTGGGCAGGTGGGCACTTGTCTGGCTCTCTGCCGGAGCAGCCTCTGAGGCAGAAAGAACGAGCCCCAGATAGGTTATAACTGACCCCAGGGCTCAGCCCCCCTCCTCCCCGCCCCAAGGAGAGGCCAGACACAGCCCGAGGATGGCTGGCAAGGCAGCTACAGCACCCCACTGTGGCACGCCTGCCCCCAGGGCAGCCCCCTCCTCTATGGGCCAACTGGGCTTTGCACGGGCAAGGAGGATGCAAATCCTCCAACTTCTCTCCCCTCCCACTCCGTCTGGACTCACTGATGGAGCCAAGCTGAGCTCTGCTGGTGCCTCCGTTCATTGGCTGCGGTCTGAGCTCCCAGCTGCTGGGGCGTTCGCCCTCCCGTCCCTGGGGCGCCTGGGGCGGGATGTACAGGCCTGACGGGGGAGCCTGGGCCTTGCAGACCCCATGCTCCCCAGCCTCGAACCAGCATGTGCTCCCGCAGGGCTCCCGTCCCTGAGGGCTGGACGCACTTGGCCTGGCTGGCTGAAGGTAGCCCTGTGTCCCTCCGCCAGCGCCCCTTTGCCGCACTCCAGGGAAGTGGCCACTGCCCAGGGTGGTCGGTAGGGATCCCCTGCATGGCCACTCCCTCCCCGTCACTCTGCCCCAGCAGTCCCTGGCCTGCCGCACCTAAGCACATGGACACTTTCATCCCAGTGCCAAGTTCACGAGTTACGCAGAGCGCCCCAGCCAGCCAGGGCCGGGGGCACCGCTACCCAGCGCTCTGTATGCAGCACTGCCAAGGCCCCAAGCAGAGCTCCTGTCTGCTCAGCCAGGCGCCTGGGCGTCGGGAGCACCACTCCTGCTCCTGCCAGACCCCTGCAGCTTGGGCCGGCTAGGCGGCCAGCAAGCCCCAGTGCCAGGGGAGCTCCCAGCAAGGCACCAGCTCCGCTCCTGCAGCTCCCAGGAGCCTGGCAAAGCGAGAAGCCAGAGGTGGGTGCAGCAGGCAGCCCCCGGGGCAATGAGAACACACAGGGAGTGTACAGAGAGACACCAGCCACTGTGGCCTCAAGGGCATGGGGTCCAGCTGGACAAGTAACTGCTGCTCCAGCCCAGGCTGGGAATTTCCAGCCCGGAGGATAGCTGCAAAACGGGTCAGGCTCTCGAGCCCCCCAGCAGGCTGCTCTGCTGTGCGGGTGGCAGCTAGCCACTGGTCCCAATCGGGCCCTGCCGGGGGGGTGGGGGGAGCTGGACGCCTAGCCTCATTCACTCGGGGCAGCTGGGAATTCGAGATCGCAGCGCCAGCCTGCCCTCCGAGTGCCCACGTCAGCAGCTGGCACACTTTGTGCACACATGACCCAGCACGCAGGAGGAGCTAAGGGGCCTAAGTGATGGCCCCAGGGGTAAACTGGCAGAGGGGCACATACATGCCAAGGCCAAACCAACGGGCCAGGGATGGGAAATAATCCCACTGGGGATAGGCGGCTCATACCATAGCCGGTGATGGAAAGGCACGTGCAGATCCGTGCTACACGGAGACAGAGGCATGCATGTCCCGCGGTGTCCCTCAGCACTGCTTTGCTCTGGCCGTGGGTCCCCTCAATCCCTCCCCTCTGACATGCGGACAAGACACCATCTCCAGCTTCTGCGCCAGTGAAGGAGAGACGCGGCTCCTCTGGGCGCAGTCCCTCCAGCCAGGACCGGCTCCCTCCCCACGCCGCTGGTCACCCTGGGAGGAAGCTGCTCTGGAGCTCTGTGCAGGAAGTGCGGGGGAGGGGTCCCCCCATCCAGTCCCAGCGCAGGGCTCGTCCCAGTGACGACACATGCTGGGGGTTAGGAATGTCCCAGCAGCAGTAATCTGTCGTGACTTCTGCCGTTCTCCCAGGGATTAAACACGCCGTGGGGGGGCTGCATGGACAGTGATGTAACCCCAGGGACTAACGTTGGGCATTCAGCATGAGCCCCTTCGGAGGGGTGCAGTGCACGGGCCAGGCGCCTGTGGGGAGGGGGCCCACCTCCGGCTGTTTACCAGTAGCCTGCATTCTGGGCATGCCCAGGGAGGCAGTGGGCTGGAGAGCACACTCCCCCCTGGACCCCGGCCTGATGCTTTGCTGTGGAGCTGCACGGCCTGGAAAATCTGCACCGGCAAGGTCTGCGTGGTGGGGCTCAGCACACCACGCACCCATGCAGAGAGCAGCAGGCAGCTCGGCGCTGCGTGAGCAGCAGAATGGCGAGGCCTTCAGAGGCCAGCGTGGGCACAGAATGGGTACCTGGAGCCTCTGGCAGCAGCATGCAGCAACCCGCATCCCTCCCCCAGCCGTTACCGTAGGAGGGGCTGTTGGCAAGGGTGACCCCTCAGCCTCCAGTAATGCTTCAGTGTGCATCAGGGGCTGTACTGTGCGAACTCCCCTGAGGCAGCTGTGAAGCCTGAAATCTTGCCTGAACCTGGGGGAAAAACAGTCCTGGCAGCTTTGCAGCAGAGGCCGGCTGGGCTCCAGCCGAGGCTGCGGGCTCAGGGCCCTGCTTGTGGGAAGCGCGCTCCCTGTAGCTCCATAACCATTGCCTTGCTTTACCCTAGTGCTGCTGCGTCTGCTACCCACACGCAACCGGCGCCAGTGGGTCAGAGCAACTTAGAAACCAACAGCTCCGGCCCCAAATTCCACCCACCTCCAGAAGATCCCAACAATCCGGTCAGAAATGATCCCGAAGAAACCAAACGCAGCTGGTCATCCGAACTGATCCAGACAGCCCCTGCCCTCTCCTGCACGCCCACTCTCTAGGCTCACTCATGCAGCCCAGCTCTGCGTCAAGGCACTTCCCTCCTGAGGCCAGCCCAAAACACACCTTGCTAATTCCAGAGCTTCCTGACAACCACTGAAAACGCCACCGCTGCGTGGCAAGAGCCAGTCCTTGTGTTCGCACCTTGAAACAAAACCTGCAAGGGAAAACCATTGGCGCTGGCCTTGGGAGCCAGGGTCTGCTCTGAAGAGCAGGAGTGCCTTGCAAAGACTGGTTCGTTCACACTTAACCAGTCTCTGCATCAGATTCTTCCAGTGATAATGCGATTTATAAAAACATCCCTGGTGCTAAGGTAGTGGACCCAGTAGAGGGGGATCCAACCCAGGCCTGTATAACAGATGCAGATATCCACTGGGGGTGGCAGTCTATACTACAGCCAGCCCAGCTGTGACACTCACCAGCCCAAAAGTCACATCTCATCTCTAAGAACAGTCTGGAAAATTCCCCTGAACATCCAGCCGACCTGCCCAAGGTGCCTTGTGCCACAACATGCCAAGAGTGCTGGAGATGACCTGCCTGATAAACCCAAGCACGGCCCAGGGAAGCTTTGTCCACAACAGGCTAGAAAAATAAGGAGTCAGCTGTTGCCAAAGGTTCTGAGTCCAGCTGGAGCTAGCTGCAGCTTGTCATGTAAATCAATTGTGCACTTGGAACCAGACCCGTTGTTGCTAATTAGGCGGGAGGATTTGCTGACAGGAAGGTAGAGAAGGGAAGGGGCAGTCTGGGGACGAGGGAGAACCCTACGGAAATGCAGCGTTTTAAAGCCATCCTGCTTTCCCACTTGCTCGGAGTTTGCCGTCACCGGCTGCTGGCAGGAAGCAGCACATTGTTTTCATTCTCTGCAGAGGCTGGATTTCCAGTCACTGGGCTAAGGCAGGAGAATCCACAGCTCAGCCGTGATGGCAGCTCATCTGGCGGTTGCCCTGAATCCACTGGACTGAACGCATGTTTCACCCACCTTTAAAGTCCCTCCCAGCCCCAGCTTCCAGTGTTAACGTTCCCTGAGCCAGGGCTCCGTGCCCAGCGGTGGAGGCATTCAGCCCCATGGCTCTTGGGCTCCCCAGGCATTGAATCTAGTTGGTAACATTTCCTCAGCCCCAGCTTTGTGGCGTTAGCCAAGCCCCAGCGTACCCACCTGCCGGGGGAGGACAAGGACCCAGTGCCTAAGCCACGTCTGCTGCATGTGTCAGAGAAGCCGGAGAGCTCTCTCCTGCATGATGCACCTTGACGCGGGAGCTGACCCGTACTGTGTGCTGCCCCAGGGATCGGCTGTGTTAGGAACGCCCGCAGCTCCAAGGACCCGCTCTCTGCCCTTCCCACATGCCAGCCGCTTGGGAACCCCCCGGAAAGCCCCATGCTCCAGCCCTGAGATGACTGACTAACACTGGCCATTCAGAGACTCACCAGTCCACTGGGATCCCTCAGGGGGAGCCCCTCACTTCTGCCCTCCGCGCAGGCCCTTGCATCACTCGCTCGCTGCCTCATCTCAGCTCTGCTTTGCAGCGTCTGGCAGGCAGCACTCCGCTCGCTGCCGCTTGCGCCGTCCCAGTGCAGCTGAGCCCGGCTCTCAGCACAGGGGACAGTGCGGGCAGGAGCGGGGCTGAGTCCGGAGCGCCTGGCGTCCCTGCATCCCCTCCCTCATTCGCACCCGGGCGTGTGTGCAGGGGAAATCAGCGGACACAAAGCCATGCTAAAGCTGGCAGCCGGATAATTAGGGCGGTCGGAATCTACCACCCCCTCCCAGGAAGAGGCAGACAGCTGGAATGTACCATTCGTCCACCGGCATCTGCCTGCGGTACAATGACAGGGCAGGAAAGAGACACAGGCCCGAGTCACACAGTGAAGTCAAGTCCACCCAGCGGAGCAGCCGGGAGCAGCCCTGGGCCCAGGAGACACAGAAATGCACAAAGCCCAGTGTGCATTGCCCAGAACCCCCCCCCACACACACACACACACCTCCGGCTGCAGGCAGGGGGCTGGGGAGGGCTGGATTCAGAACCGAAGTCCCTGGGCCAGGGAAGAGCGGTCACAGCCCTCTGGCGGGATCCGCCCAGCAGAGCGAGCGCCTTGGCTGGAGTCGGGGCAGGGGGCAACAGGATGGGACACCCAGGCTTCCCCCAGCCTGTTGCTGTTTGTGTGGCAGCAGCACCCAAAGGCCACAGCACGCTGGGCACGGTGCACAATGCTGAACGCCTATCGCTTCCATCGGTCACTGGGGACGAGCCCAATCTCAAATCCAGCCCCAAAGCTTTGCCTCGGGCTCACAGCCAACCGCAGAGCTTCCAGCCACCCCCGGGGTCAAAAGTCACCTGTTGTCGCAAACCCACCCAAGGTTGGCTTGGAACTCAGGAGATTATCTTTAAAAATTGATGCTGGGGTTAATCACATGACTCCAGGAGCTGGAGCTTTAAGGAAACCACCACCGACTATTGAGCAACTCGTGCCGCAATCGAGACCTGCCCCCCCCCCAGCCTTGCACACTGCCTGACGTTATGACACACTGATTACCTGGCTTCACGTTCCCAGGCCAGCCATGAGCGTCTGAGCCCATGTTTGCCAGAGCCCCCCTCCCATCCAGAACGGTGGCCCCGAGCAGCCCATCTGCTGCACTTCTCACTGCTTGAGCCCTTCACAGGTACCTGCCACCTCATGCTCCCTGCCCCTGCGGCACAGCGGCCTTGTCACGAGGAGGCAGCCAAAGCCCCCTGCTCCCAGCCCTGTGCTCAGCCACGAGGCTGGGACTCTCCCCTCTCCATACCACGGCCCCTGTCCCACATGGGCCTCCCAGGTCCCCTGCCATCCAGACAGGACCCCCGCCCCACTTAGCAGTCTGGGAGGGGCAGGAGAGCTGCACCCCCAGGGCAGAAAGCCCCTGCACTGCACCTTCCTCGGAGTGTAGCTGCTCCCTGGAGATGCTGCCGTGCCCATCACTACAAGGAGTAGGAAGCAGCTGGGGCTGGTGTGGTCAGAGGGCCTGGCCTGGAGCAGGCCGTGCTACAGTGAGTCCTGGGAGACCCCGGGATTTTACAAGGGCACCAGAAGCAGCATCCAGGCTCACGCCCCGTCACACTGCAGGCGCCATCTGGGGGGAAGCAACCTGTCAGCAGGGGGCTCCCCGCAGCTGGGCTGGGAGATCCCCGCCCTCACGGCTCACTGGAAGGCTGTGAAAAACCAGGCACACAGAGGAGAGACACCAGCCCGTGTTAACTACCTGGCCAAGCAGCCCACTCCCTGGGGTGCAGGAGTCAGCCTCGTGCTGTGGGCAGGCAGCCCACAGGGTTCGCCCCAAGCACCCCGTGCTCCAGGAGGATAAACAGCCTGAAGTCAGGATGCCTGTCAGAGCTTCTAAGCTGAAAATCCACCAGAAGCCATTCCCGTGGGAATTCCCGAGGTGCCTGCTCCTGGAACGGCCCTTCTCCCAGCAGGACGGGCAGCTCCTTGTCCCCGAGGCCCGTTGTATTTGCCCCCTGCACCGAGAGGAATAAACAGAGACGATCCGCTGAGCTTCCCCTGCAGTGTGGGGGCAGCAGAGGTCGGTTATGCTTTTGTGGGGCCCTGGGCAGGAGTAAATGGGGGCCCCTCCCCACCCCTTCCACCTGCAGTCTCCCCTGCTCTGCCTGTGCTCCTGCTGGGGAGCAGATGGAGGTGCAGCAGCGCCCATTTTTCATGGGCCCCACTGGCCCAGTAGCTAACCTATCACTGGGGGGCAAGCACTCTGGGTCCATGGCCGCTTTGGGATCCGACTGCAGAGAAAACAGCTTCCCCGGTGCCCAAAGCACAGCATTCCCCATTAGATGCTGCGCTCATTCCAGGCTCCTCCAGCCAGCAGTGCTTCCCGGGGGAGAGTCTCAAAGCAAGAGAGGTTCGGCCATCCCGTACCGCTGCCTCGCTTAGCTCCCCACCGCTGCCACAGAGATTTTACAGCAGCCAGGAGCCCTGCTGCTACCACACTGGCTGACTGGGACTAGCAGGCAAAGAACCTGCTGGTGAGTGGGAAGAAGTGACCCCACCGTCACGCCAGTTTCTCCCCCTCACCAGCGTGCCCTTCCCAGCTCCGCCCCCCCCCCTCGACCATGTCGTTTCCCCTCCATGCCAGGGACACCAATGCAACTTCTTCCATGTTACTCCCGCTCGTGGAACTAACCCACTCCCCTCTGCCAGTCCCCTGTCGGCCCCTTTCCCCAGGACACTGCTGGCAGAAGGGGCTGCAGCGTGTCACTGAGGACGTTTTGGTTTGCAGACTAAACGGAAGTCATGTCTAGTTACGTACATAGCAAACGAACTCCTGCCCCAGTTTCTCCCTCGACAGGAAGCTGTCTGCAGCAGGGAGTGCATTTCCCGAGGGTTGTCAGTGTCTCGCACAATGGGGTGTGGACGCTGACTAGGGGCTTGGGGCACTAATGCAACACAAGCAATGGGGAACAATCTCCAGGCTCCTGGACACGTAGACCAAGCCCTGCCTAACCCCTGCAGGAGTTTCTGGTGCTGTCCAAGCTACGGGAGAAACATGGAAGTGAAAGAGAGAAGGATTCTAGTCATGTCCCCGGAGCAATGCAGGATCGATCCCTACAACCGGCTGGGCTGCAGCGTGAGAATGCCCCATTGCAGCCTGCCCACCAGCAGCCAGGAACTGGCCCCAGGCAGTAGGGAAATCAAACCACCTTGGGTACCAGCACAATGGGGTTTCTGTCACGGGAGAGGCGGGAACTCAGCACTGGCGGCACCGAGATGGGGTCAGAGTGAGACAAGCCCAACCTCCACCCGCCAGAAGCACAAATGAGAGCGTGAGAGCCATGGCGTTTCAGACTAACACAGAAACTCCAGTGCCAGCAAAACCCTTCCCTGAGTTCCCTGCGCCTCCCTGCAACCAGCCCAACCCGGGACAAGAAAACGAGGGAGGCCATGGCACCGGGGCTCCAGACGGGACAGCACAAGTCAATGCCCTGCAGGCCAGCTGCTAGCGAGCGCTGCCACCTGCTGGGATGCTGCTGAAATTCATTCACGGAACTGCAACAGGCCTCAGGCTGCATCATGTAGGAGCAGGAGAGGACTCCAAATCGTGCCGGAAAGTCCTGCCAACCAGCACAGAACCATCCCTCTGCTGCACAGGGTTTGCAAGCCGCGCTGCAGAGGGGAAGCAGCCCTGCCCCGTGTTTCAGGTCACTGCTCTGTTATTTCCAGCCCGACAGACAGACCCTGATGGTAGGAGGGGGAGGGTTTTTCTGCTACATCCTCTTGGTTCTCATCTGGTGTTGGGGTGACTCCTGGCCCTTTGCCTCAGTTCTGGGAGCTTGGCTAATCTGCCTTTTCTCTTGTTCCCTGTCTCTCATGTGTGCTCCCCTCTCTCTGCGTATCTCTGTGCACCAATCCTGACGTCTGTGATTATCCGCACAGCAGCTCCACTTCACAGCAGCCCTGGGCAGGAAGTGGCAACCTTTCTATATTAACATAAGTAACTCACTGACCCTACTAGGGCGAGTCTGGCTCTGCCGGTCCATATACCAATGTGTCCCATCCCCCCAGATACCCAACCCCAGGAAGGTTTACAGCCCTTCTATTCTCTCCTCCCAAAGGTAACCTGGGCAGTTCTTGCGAACCACATTCACGGCTAGTCCTTTCTCGAATCTTGCAATGAGTTCCACTGGGCACTTAGGTCCTGTCAAAAAAGTCTGTTCATTGATCAGTTTTACATTGATTGGTTCTCCATTTCAGCAGCTAGCAGGGAGATACGTGCCAGGAGCAGCGTGCATCTGGCACCAGTTGCACGGACAGAAACCATTCCCTCCCCGCAGAATGAGCAGGCTGTGCTCAGAAAAATGCGATGGACTGATGGGTGCTGCTCCCGCCATGGCACAGCAGCTCTGTGCATCATGCACAACCCGGCCCTTCCAGGCTGCAGCAAGGATACCTCCCCGGGGAGGGGCTGCCTGCTAACTGCTTAGCTAGGGCAGATGGGAAACTTTCCACGTAACCCTCCCCAAGGCCGCTCAAGCCAAGTGCACAGCGACAATGCAGGGAATTAGGGAGCCTTTAATCTCCATCACTCCAATTTGAGCTGGAGCCCAGGACATGTCAAGCCGAGTTCTGTAACCTCCACTGAGCCCTTTCTGCCTCTCTCGGCCCCCAGCACACAACCACCCTGGAAGAGAGAGGCTGGCGGTCAGCTCCTTGCGTAACCACTCTGAGAACCAGTTCACCGTCCCTGTTGCTGGCTCACCCTGGGTACAGTGCCCCACTGCACAGCCACCAGGCCAGGCTTGCTCCAGGTGCTGCTGTCCTAAGGAGTCCAGGCAGGTGATGCAGCGCACACAGCAGCCAGTGTAGTCTGAGTTCTGTCTCTGTTCTCGTCTGGTGCCACGTCTCCTGCCTCCACCCCAGGGTACCCAGAGCAGCACAGGGCTCCCACCCTGTGTCCACTATGGCCTCCAGCAATGAAACCCTGCCCTCCACCCCCCATCTTCTTTACTGCCCTCCGCAGGAGAGGAGCTCAGCTCCAGCATGGTCACCAGGCTTAGCTCACACCGTGGCAGTTACAGGAGCATGGGACAGTCCTGTCAGCCCTGGAATGGCCCCTTCCTAGAGCATGTCACCTGTGGCTCCACACCCCATCCTGGTTAACTGAACGTGCCCCGGTCACCCAGTGAGTCTGGTCTGGAGTCAGGGCTCCCAGGCCCTGTTCTAACCATAAGAAAGGCTGGTTAGGTCACAGAGGTCATGGAAGTCACAGAATCCTTCAGCCCCAGGGGCTGCGGGACGCCAGCTTGCAGTCAGTGGGGCCCTGGCAGGATTCCAGCAACAGGCAACAAGGGGCCCCCTGCAAGGTTCCAGTGACAGGTGACAGACTCCTGAGGGGGCCCTCCTCAGGGTCCCAGAGATGGGGGGACGCCTCGGGTGAGTGGCTGGGGGTGTCCCGTTTTCTCTTTGGGAATATAGTTACCCTGCAGCTCCCAGCCGCTGTGGGCCGAGGGCTCCCCACCCCCAAGCTTCCAGCTGCCGTGGGCGGAGGGGGAACCCCACAGCTCCCAGCCACCATGGTGGCAGGGGAAACCATGGAGCTGCAGCAGCAGCAAGTCACAGAGAGGTCACAGTGTCCATGAATTTTTGTTTATTGCCTGTGACCTGTCCATGACTTTTACTAAAAACAACCATGACAAAATCTTAGCCTTAACCATGAGACACCCAGCCTCCCATTAGGAGAAATGTCCAGGTTGCACTGTGACCCCTGAGCTCTAACCTGTCTGTGGAGTTCACAGGCGCATGCCACCTGTGCAGAACACACGTTCCCTCCCTCCTGGCAAAGAGGACAGGACTCTCAGGAGGTTCTCAGTGCAAATTCTGTACATCAGATGGGGACCTTGGACCATCCTTCCCACCCCTAGGCTCTCCAGGGCTGCCAAGTTCACATCACAGATCATTCCTTCGGGTCCCACCTCACTACAGCTCTTGGCTCCTTATCCCTGACAAGTGACACCGAGAATTTCCCTACACACTGTGCAGCCTATGCCCAGCGCCATCTGGAAAAGCCCCCCAGTGTGATCCTCCCCGACTTATTTACATCTCCACACCAGCAATATAAATAATGGCCATCACATGCCCCTCTGGAGCGAGAGCATTCTGGAAACTCGCCTTTCACGCTCCACAAACACAAGCGATATATGTTATCTGGGTGCCCAAATTAAACAGTGGATACTCCTGCAAACCCTTAATTACCAACTCTCATAACAACCTTGTTGAGCATAGCGGGTGAAAAACGATGACAGGTCTGCAAGCAAATTCTAGTGTTAAATAAACAATGACTTGGGTTAGCATTCTTCGGGCAGATTAATTCTTAGTCAGAGATTTGGGGCTACAAATCATGTTCTACTAGTGCTACTTGATCAAGTAACTGTGGGATTAGTAATAAAGGGGTGCAGTTATTTCACTTATCCTGGTGTTAGCTCCCGGAGAATAGCAGGAGGCTAGTGGAGTACCCTCTCCTGAGAAAGGAGCATGCCCAGAGGCCTGAGGTGGCACCAGAGGCTGGTCTCATCAGGTTTCTGGCACCAGCACCTGTTCTCCAAACCGAAGAACCTCAGCCTGGGCTGGCACAGGTTCTAGCGTCGTGGAAGAGCTGGCCCAGGGAGACGGGAGCAGAGCCCTGCCAGGTTAGTAACGAACGGTGCTTCTGTAGCCGAGTTCCCTGGCACAGGCTGGCAAGGAGCCCTGCTGCCGTCTGCTCTGCACGGAAGGGCAGCACTTCACACAGAGCAGCTTGCAGTGTTGCTCCCCATACGTCCCGTCTCCAGAAACGGCCAGCACTTCCGTGCGGGTATAAACAGAGCCCTGTCGCAACCTTCAGGCGGGCTGCTCGCTCGGCCCCTGCACACTGCCTCACACTGCACCCGGCTGGAGATGCACAGAGAGTCTGGAAAGGGGCAGATACAGAGTCATTCGGGGGAGCCTTTTACATGTCTGTGGCACCTAGTCAGCTGTAAATCCAACAGCCAGGAGCAGCCTCCTCCCAGGCTAGGGCAGGCGTGAACGCCGGCCGCTCGCTGAGTCTCAATTGCCGAATGCAGCAGAGTGCAACAGCCTAACTCAGCTGACTGCTGTGCCAGCGGCCCACACCTCCTGCATTATCCTTTGAGCGCTGCCTGCTGGGGACAGAGTGCATCAGCCCAGATCTCAAATCCCATCCGAACCGTATGTTCGCTGCACGCTCCCAGCCCAGGGTTGCCATGGACCCAGGCAGGTGCAGGTCAACCAGTGCCTCCAGTGAACTGCAGCAGGATTTGGTGGGTCTTTGTCTATTCTGAAGCCTGACCTCCTAGCCTAAAGGTGCAGAACTCGCTCTGTGACGGTGACAGCACAGTGCCGGGCCAGCCCTTCCATGCTACTCCTGCCAGACTGACACAGTCGAGTTATGCATGGACTGACGAGCCGGGAAGTACGACTCACATACCGTGGAATCCCAAGGGCCTGGAAACACACTCTGCTCCCCTCCCCTTGCCCATCATTCCCCTCCTGGCACTTTCTCTGGGGTCAGGGCATGCCCAGGAAGCCTAGGGCACTCACGGGGGCGAGGCACAGAGCAGAGGGAGCTGCAGCTGGCAGTCGTGCGAAACCACAGGGCAGCCCAACCAGACCTTTCATTTCCCCCAGTGACAGCACTCTGACTGCTCCGGGGCTGCCAGCACCTCACCTGCCCATCTCACATAGCACACCCTGCCCTCATCCTCAGCCGAACGCCCTTCCAGCGCCCTGGCCACCTGTCGCTCAGGCCAACACCTGATCAATTCACTCTCCAGCTCTCACGTCTGAATCTTAAGGAGACACGACAAAAGAGACACTGAAAAGCTGCAAAATCCAACCTAGGTCCCCAGTCTGGAGCTCAGATCCCCTAGAACTGCACAGCCACCTAGGACAGCATCGCAGCCCACGACAATGCCAGCCCCCCCCTGGAGCCCTGCCTCCCCCCAGATCCCACACTGACAATTAACAGTCCACCAGACAGAGCGGGACACGTGCCCCAGAAGCCCTTTCCATTGCTGCTGGTGCATGTGCCAGAACGCATCCCTGACAGCCTGACCGGCACACACAGGAGCTGTGCAGGGGTCTTGGTGCTGCTTTGCTGACACAGCCCAGCCCGGCAGCATCTTGCCTGTCTGTCTATCCCGATACGTCTAATGCTCCCATCGCCATCGCGTCCACGTGCCGCATACAGAAGAAGATCCACTTGCTACCTGTAGAGGGCCTCAGTCAGGTCCTGCTTTTGGGGGTTGTTTTGGAACCCACCTTTCTGGCAAAGGACAATGCTGCGGATTGTGCGGCAGAGCAAGGCCCGTGCAAAGGGGCGCGTCCTGCATTGCTCCCTGACCACCAGACACAGTCGCGGAGGGCAGTTTGTTTCCTAGCAGAGAAGTCCAAGCATCCCCTGCTGGTCTGGTCATGCCTACATCCCCTCTCTGAGCTCTGCCAATATAGCACCCATCTGGCTCTGTTAGCCTAGCTTAGGTACTCCCACGGCCCTCATTACAGAGTGCCTGAGCACCTCACAATCCCACTGTAGAGCTATGGAAGGACGTACTGATATCCCCATTATGCAGATGGGAAACTGAGGCACAGACAAACTGATCTGCATGAAGTCTGTGGCGGGGCAGAGAATTAAACACGGGTCTCCAAGTCCTAGATTCATCCCGTAACCATTGGGCCATCCAGTCTATCGTGAGTAGAAACAGCCAGTCCTGCCAGGCTGTGACGAGGAAAGAGGATCAACATGGGGAAGTTGTGATCTTCATGCTCGTTCCACGCCTCAAAGCTGGCTCTGAAGTGAATGCTGCCAGGGTGAAAGGCCAGGACCCGCTCTGAGCCCTTGCCCAAATGCTGCTTTACTAACGTAACTAACTTCCCCCTTTAAATTCATCCTTAAAAATAGCTGGGGAGTGAAAATCCTCAGAAATCTGTGCCAAGAGCAGCTCCCTTTAAGGGTCTATTCGTCTTGCTCCTCTCAAAATCCAGCACCTAATTCCAACAAACAGAGCAGCCCCACACGTCTGCTTAGAACAAAAGTTCCTAGTGGTGTTGCCAAGGTTTTAAGACTAAACAACAATCTCTCTTGTGGCTTTAAGAATTTCCACATCGCGCCCTTCCAGCGAAGGGCAGGAGCCATTGCAATGAACCGCAAGCCTGAGTGACAACAGATTCTAGGCCCCTCGGAAAACCTGGGTGCTAATTGCCGGGGAATGTTCTGAGCGGTGAACTGTCCCGTCACCCTCAGGGGGACGTCATCCCATAAATCATCCGAGAATCCAGGCAATTTAGGATGTAGGGGGCGGGAAGTGGAGCCCTCGGCTCCAGTGCTCCTGCCCAACAGCACATCAGTAGCAAACTGCTACCGCTTCCTAGAATGCATTTATACAAACCTCCCACACTTACCTGGAATAAAAGAGTCACCAGGAAATAGCCAATGTCTGAAAAGCCAGCAAAAATGTAGCTGCCTGTAGATTCAGTGCAGAGGGGGAGCAGAACATTCCCAGAGCAAGCTCCTGAACCAACGGAGCTGCTTGATCAGCAAGAGATAAGATGCCCTAAATCCACTCAAGCTTTACATTAATGATCAATTAGATTAGGAGGAGAGATGCTCAATAGAACTATTTCTGTGCATGGGCATGTGGAGAGACGCATTGACTGGGCCAGTCACCGTCCCAGACCCACTTGGATGCGGGATCAGCAACTCACGTGTTCCAAAAGCTGATGAGAGCAAGTTAAACATTTAAATGTGTAGCACAAACTCCCACTGGAGAGAGAGAGAGAGAGAGAGATTCTCCCCCTCTGCAGCACAGCGACACACGGTCAAGGAGACATGGCTGTGCTGTCCAAGGCTGAGAATTTTTACCATAAGCTGAAAGAAGAATGCAGAGCTGCAAAATCATAAACCCTCTTGTGCTGCATGCGCTGTATCAAACACACCCAGTTAGCGGTGACTCTAGGTCCCAGCATGCACCAGCCCCATTCACGCAGTTGGGAAACGCTCATGGAGTGATGATGATTACGCGTATAAGACACACCGGGATAAGTTTAATGGTGAAGACACTTCCACAGGTAGCACCAGCGGTTACGCTCAGCCTCAGCTCTGCACTGCACACAGGCAAGAGCAGTTTGCCTGTAAACTTCCAGGAAGCTATTCCTAGACGTGCAGCTATACCAGAGGTTGGCAACCTTTCAGAAGTGGTGTGCCAAGTCCTCATTTATTCACTCCGATTTAAGGTTCCCCGTGCCAGTAATACATTTTAACGTTTTTAGAAGGTCTCTTTCTATAAGTCTATAATATATAACTAAACTATTGTATGTAAAGTAAATAAGGTTTTAAAATGTTTAAGAAGCTTCATTTAAAATTAAATTAAAATGCAGAGCCCCCCCGGACCGGTGGCCAGGACCCGGGCAGTGTGAGTGCCACTGAAAATCACCTCAGATGCCACCTTCGGCACGCGTGCCATAGGTTGCCTACCCCTGAGCTATACAATTCCCCGGCCAACAGCCTATCCAGGCCTTGCCTCTGTGAGAGGTGGCTCTGAGGAATCATGAGATGTAGAGAGGTTAAAGCCCTGGCCGCTCAGTGTGGCTGTGCGCGTCTCAGGTTTGGACTGAGAATTCCTTGAGACTTTCTGGGGTGCCTTAGGGAAGTGTGACAGGCCCCTGGGGGATGGTCGCCATGGCGGATGGGGATGGCTGGGAGGTTGGTAATGGAGCTTTTCACTCCCAGTTCCCCCTCTGTTCCTGAGGACACGTCTTGCTGGTGAATATCTCATAACGCCATCTTCACTTCTCCCCACTGCCTGGGAAACATCACTGGCACATTCAGAAAGAGTTTTGCAACTTGCCCAAATAAACCCAAGAACTAAACACAAATGGGGAAAGCAACAAGCCTCAACATATCATATAGATCTGCTGCTGACAGACCCCTGCCCCATCAGCAGTTCTCTCCCACGCTCCCAAACCGGGACTCTACCATCTCAACAGAGCCTGGCAGCCCCACGCCAGCTCCGCTCTGACACGCCTGGCCACTGCAGCCCTTACCCCATTTGCACACAGACTTAGAGCCTATCTAGACAGACGCCTGTGATGTCACAGACATGGGGCTGCATTTCTGCTAACTCCAGACCCCTTGCATGATTCCAGACTCCTGCTGCCAGTGACTGTAACACTCCTGTAATGGGTGTCAGCTGGCAGCAGCCCAGCCAGGTGGCCGGGGGCTGGAACAATTTGTATGGTCAGGGTGCTGCTGATGGAAACCATGTATTTGGTGTTTGTTACTACGACTTCACGCCAGGGTCTGCGGCAGCACCCCTACTTCCAGCACCACTGGAAGTGGCATGCCACCATGCAAGGCAGACGCCTGCACCTTGCACCCCCTGTTTTTAGTTTGCCAGGGGCACCACCCTCCCAGAGGTCCCTCCTTTGCAGGCTGTGTCAACATGCAAGCTAATTCCTTCCCTACCACTAAACAGGATGAACAGGCTCAATTAGATCAGCTTGAATTATATCGGATCAGGAGCAGCTGCGCTGGTGAAGTTAAATCCCGGCTGGACTCTCCTTGGGCTGCTGGAAATCACTGAAGAGCAAGCACAGCCCTCCATTCCCTCCAGGAACTGCTGCTAGGCATCCCCACTGGACTCTGGGGTGGCAGCATTAGCCCAGAACTCCCAGCCTGTCCCGAGAACTGAGCGCCTCCCTCCCGGCCAGGCTCAGGGGTGGAGCGTCCTGTGCAGAGAGCAGCATGACCTCATCTCACATACTGTGCCTTTGATTGCTGCCCTTTCCTTCGCTCTTTGGTTCAAACTCGCACACTGTGCTGAGCAGACAGTCTGTGGATAAACGGAGATTTCCTGTGCATGCTTGAAAGAAGCATTAGCTCATTTTCCAGTCTCTTCTTTAGCACTGCTGTAAGTGCCAGAGCAGAAGCAGCAGCCTTCTGTGAAAGCTCCACCTAGCCCCGAGGAAGGGGCCCTGGCTCTTACAATAACCCCATTGTGTAGGGTAGCCTGTGACCTAGGGCTCTGCTCCCCGTATGGGGGGCTGGGCAGAGAGCTCGGCACACCTGGAGCTTTCCCGGCACCGCTATGGGGACTTGGGAACAAGCGCCATTCTGTGCTGATTTCCATGGCAGACATGGAGCCGGAGGACCATGTGCCATATTAACAACCCACCGGGAGCCCAAGAACTAAGGAGTGGGAAAAAATCATGATAATTCTGCTATGGAAAGTAGGTTAAAAACAGGCTTCGCTCCCATGCCCACTGCTCACCCAAGACAAACAATCGCCCCACCCTGCCAACAACAGAGACAACCCTGCCCATCCCCTGACACTGCTGCCCACAAGCCCCGCAGTGCTGGGGGCCTGAACTCACCAGAGCAGGAAACCCACTTCCTGACACATTGCCATCCCCATTGCATGCGCCAGGCTGGCATCTGTCAGAGCTACTGGAAAGCTCCTACTGCCAAGCCGCAGGAAATCACAGTCATTGGTACTCGTGGGTTAACTCAAACCACCCCGTCTGCCCTGCAAACTGCACCTAGGGAGGGACACATTGGCCCCAGGTCTCTGAACTCTGCCACTGGCAGCTGCCCCCTTCCTTCCTCCCCCTGGGAAAGTCAGGGGCAGGGGTCTGTGGGACTGGAGGGGAGGCAGCGCTGAGCGCTCCATAGTCAGACCGCTGCTCCATGCTCTCCTGCCAGCTTACTTCCCTGCCCAGCGAGTGATGCTTCCTCTCTGCCAGCGTGGGAGGAAGGGGTCACAAACAGCCACGGCAGAGCACGTAGGCCTTCTCAAGGCACCCTGGCCCAGTCACTAAGGGACAGAGCACTCCTGGTCTGCAGGACCACCAGACAGACAGACAGCGCAGCAGCTGAGATTTCCACCTCAGAGCTCCAGGGAGGAGAGCAGGAGCTGCAGTGTCACCCCAGGTAGGCAACGGTCCCTGCGCACTCAACATCTGACTGTGGGAGTCTCCCATCCTGGGGCAATGCTACAAGGGACATGAGCTGGGCTCTTGGCTCACAAGTAGTTGATTTTAACAGAGGGGTAGCCGTGTTAGTCTGAATCCGTAAAAAGCAACAGAGGGTCCTGTGGCACCTTTAAGACTAACAGAAGTATTGGGAGCGTAAGCTTTCGTGGGTGAATGCCACGCCAGGCGTCTGATGAAGTGGGCATTCACCCACGAAAGCTTATGCTCCAATACTTCTGTTAGTCTTAAAGGTGCCACAGGACCCTCTGTTGCTTTTTA
>NC_048316.1:1444990-1480399 GCF_013100865.1 Trachemys scripta elegans | reverse complement strand
AGGGCTGTTGCTGGGCATGCTGGATGTCCCCCGGTTTCGCTATCAATGCAGATTTTCAGTGTTGCCAGGAGGTGGTTTGGGAGGCATCACTGCTAGGGTCAGAGAGTGGCTGGGCCATCGGGAAGATGCCACACCAGTACAGAGGGAATGGGCTCCACAGGGCTGCAGGGGGTTGGAGGAGGCAGTGTATTTTGCAGTTGATTCACTCAGCTTCCCTCTCATGCACAGGGTCAGCCTGGGAATTAGGGCAGAAGAGGCTCCTGTCAATGGAGCCAGAAGACTCCTGCTCCCAAGGAAAGGGAAGAGCTAGGAGACTCAGACAATATCAGCTGGGTGCATTGTCTGTGAAGGGCATCTGACAAAAGGGCTGAGCAGTTCAGCAGAGCTCAGCACCCACTGCCACGCTGCTAGGACTCCAGCCAGGGCTTTACTGAAAGACACCTACCCGCCTTCAGCTCCACACTGCAAGGGTCACGAGAAAGTCCTAGTGCAACGGAAAGCAACCGAGCAATGTGTGTGCTCGCTGCCTTTGTGGTACAATCGCCTGTGGGTGAGGGGCTATCAGGATACTACAAGTGCAAGGCGAACACACTAGCTGAAGAGAATACTGTGCTGTACCACAAGAGAGAACGCGTCTTTGGTGTGCAGAGATGCCACCGAGCAAAGCTCAAAGCCTTTGTGAGCATATCCAAAGCCTCCAGGAGGTACGTCTAGAGTGTAATGAGCGACGACAGCCTGCTTGGTTGTGACCCACTATTGGATGGGGGCCCTCCAGGGCTCAAAGTATGAGCATCGACAGTCCGAGCTAAAGGATGACAGCCTGTAGCTGGGAGCCATAGCATACTCACATCCTCTGTGGATTGGCAGGCACGGACAGACGTGTAGCACATGCTGACATCCTGCAATCACTACTCCCCTCACCCCCTCCTCTCCAGCTGCTCTGCTCTCCCAGGGGAGGCCACAGCCATGTTGAGAGATACTGTCTTGTACCAGCCCCACTGCACATTCAGGAAGGTCAGGCCGACTTGCAGCCAACCATGCAGAAACTGCTCTCTGCCATTTCAATTAGTAGTCGATCTGCAGCAGGGCCTGTTCTGAGTGCACCTTTGACAGGGAAGTTGGTGCAAAGCACATGGAACTGTCTGTCAATGCTCCACTTCAGCATCCAAGTCCCAGACGCTCAGGCTGCAGCTGAAGAGATGCTCCAAGCCCAGGGTTACCTAAAAATGCAGCTCGTGGGCCAGATGAGGCCCACAGCTGTCCCCTCCTTATAATCACGGGGCAAATACCATGTTGATTAAGCTGTAGCTTTTCGCTGACCGGGGACTCAGCCAACAAGCAATTTCTATCCAGGAACAAGGAAGCACCACATACAAGCAAATGCCATTATTCGCACTCAAGACTATTATGCATATACATGTAAATTAGGCACAGACCTCTGGCTTCTGGCAATCTGCCAATCCAGCCCTCAGTGCCAAAGTCTGGGCATCTCTGCTATGAGCCAACTGTATAAAAAGCAGGCAAAAAAATACCATTTCCTGGAAGGTTTCAGGTGGGAGGAGGGGGGAAGGCCAGTTTTCCATACAGCCTTTGACCTGAGACTATCAGACCATCCTGTTACGACACCTGGGCAGAGCTCTCCCCGACCCCGTCGCCTATGGAGCTGAAATGCTTGCAGCTGAACTTAAGTCACCCTCCCTGATCTTCTCTGTTTTTCCTCATTGTGCTACCTGCAATGTGCCCTGGTATCTGTGCCAGCTCCAAACGTTCACCTCAGAGAAAGTGCATGAGACCAAAGGTGAGACTCTGAATGCTACCGGGCAGGTGCAATGGATTTGCTTACCTTCAGCTGGAGGGAGTCAAGACACAAGAGCAACCAAATGTTTAAAAAAAGAAAAGAACCTCCCTCCCCTCTTCCATCTTTGCACCATCCTTGTTTCGGCACACCCATCCGCTGTGCATTACACTGCTGTCCTGGCTTTGGGGGCCAGGGTATCACCAGGGTCACTCCCAGACAGCCATACATTAGTAGCAGTTCACATAAGTCCCAAGAAAAGGACACACAAGGTGTCAGCTTCAGTGAGGAATTAATTTGGTCTCGGAGGCTAATCAGCTCAGCCGTGTTCGATTCTCCTTCGCTTTCAACCCCCCTGCATGCCCTGCACTGTGCCATCTCAGTCAAGGGCAAGGAAACGGCCTCTGGCAAAGTAAGCCAGGCACAGTGCTGTATGCAAGGCGAGAGCCAAGCACCAACTTGTGCAACATACAAGCCACTTTGGAAAATAGAACTGTCAGCCTAAACTTCAGGCTTAAGACTCAGCTCAGTTCTGACAAGCATCCCTCCTCCCCAACCCAAGGTCTGTTCTGTCCCCACCTGGACATTTACTAATATCCCTTCTCAGGTCTCACTAGGCCTCCGTCTAGCAGGATGGCCAGCTATGGTCTTCAGTGTTCATTCTCCTGCACGCCCACAAGGCCAGAGTTTACACTGTATTCTGGGACCCAGCCAAGCCCAAGGAAGCCTGAAAGCACAAGAGGGTCTTAATGGCCAACAGCCCACAGTGATTCAAAGGGAAGGAGAGAGGACTTACCAGACCAGAGGATGTGCCAGGGGGAGTTTGGGGTGTATTGGCAAGAGATCCCCAAAAGTCTGGGGTTAGTATGGGACTTCTGGAAGGTGTGGTTCTGAGAAGCCCTGCACAGTTTACCCACACTCCTAACAAAACCTCTCCCCTTCCATTCACTGTCCCTCCCTTAAGCTTCCCACAATCCGGCTCTCTTACTTCCGCCATAGCATGGCCTGGCTGCTTCTGAGGATTTTTCTATAATCACCTTCAGATCCCTTTCCTGGTCAGCCATGCCGCATAACTGTTCCATTTAAAATGTACTTGATTTCTGGCTTATTGCCCCAGACTTCTTATTGTAGGTTTGTCTCCATCAAACCACATTTTCCATATACAGACTCAGCCACTAAAAAGAGCCAAATCCCTCTCAATTCAATCCATCTTGGCAGACTACACAAACTTTTCTTTTAGCTTGAAGTTCTCTATTTGTTAATTATCTAGGCCAATCTTCAGGCCTTTGGTTGGGGTGTCTCTTGCGTAAATTCAAGCATACTCAAATTCCTGGATAACACTGAAATTCAAGGGGTACAAATGCCCAGAAAGACAGAACCAAAGTAAAAGTGACCAGGAGGAGTTAGGCAGGAGCAGAGTAACATGGGAAGATCCTGAACTAATTAAGGTGAAGTCCTACACCCAGGAAGATGAAAAACAAAGTACAGAGGGGGTGGGAAGGAGAGGATAAGGGAGGACATGATGGCAGTCTTCAAATATTTGAAAGGCTTCCATAATAAAGACGTTGAAAAGTTGTTCTCTCTGGCCACAGAGGGCAGGACAAGGGGAAATGGGTTCAAACTGCAACGTAGCAGATTTAGATGAAATCTCAATAAAAACTTCCTGACTGTAAGAACAGCAGGACAATGGAACAGACGCCTGGGGAAGTCATGGAAGCTCCTTCACTGGAGGTTTTCAAAAGGAGGCTGGGTAGCCATCTCTCTTGGATGGTTTAGACACAGCAAATCCTGCATCTTGGCAGGGGGTTAGACGAGATGATCCTTGCGGTCCCGTCTAGCCCTGTGGTTCTATCACTCTCCCCAGCAGGCACACTCACTGCATTCAATGAGTTAGTGTTCAGCTTGTCTTCTTCTGCCCTAGCCTGATGTAAGCACGTAATAGCCTTCTGGCTACTGCTGAGAAGATGCAGGATCAGGGGGGAAATGTTCACAACTGGATCTCCATTTCTAAGGTCTAGTCCAAAATACGAGTTTGATGACCACAGGTCTATGCTACTAGTGCAGGGGCACTAACCAAACGAAGGCTATTTGCCTACCAAAGAGAAGACTAATGTTAAGCAGACAGCCTGTCCTGGAGTTTGGTCCCCAATCTCACAGCTGGATACATGACAGGACAGTACTGCTCTACTTCACAGAGAACTGGCGACAGTCCAAAGAGTCTCAGATGGCCAAGAGTGGCCAATGTAAGGGCTAAGCTGTTAACTATGAAACTACAGATTAGGTGAGTTTCACAAGGAGAAACAACTAGGAAGAAGAGGGGAGGCAGAATACGTCAAACTGATCACTACTGCACAGGAATGATGTCAAAGTCCTTCTCAGGGGACAGAGCGAGAGATGAGAGTTACCCAGCTGTGAGCACGTAGGAAGAAGAAAGTATTAAATTCAAAGTGCCTAATGCACCCACACACACCCTGCCCAGGAACAGCCTCCTTCTCAAGACCTTTAACTTAATTGTGAAGAATCCTACGCTCAGCAGTTTCCAATCAGAGTGACTCCGCTGAGCATGTCCTTGCTCCGTCAGCACACTGGCAGGGTGCATGAGCAAAGAAACCAAGGTGAATCACCACATTTAAGCGAGATAAGACGATGGAAGACTAAGTGCCCTTGCATGGGAGCTATAGACTAGAAACACACACTCTTGCCCTGGCCTGTCCTTGAGGGCAGGCCTGTGAACAGAGTCAGCTACCCCAGAGATTGCAAGGGCAGAAGGGACCATGGTGAGGCTAGTCCTGAATCACAGGGTGATAGAACTTCTTCCCTAGAGCGGAGCTTCTAGAGAAACACCCCAGCTGAATCAGATCAATAATTCCGTCCCCAGTGGGCTGAACACAGTCATAATGGAGTCACCAAGGAAACTGAAGCCAGCTGCACCTGGCAGACCATGTCTGAATGAAAAAGACTCTCCCAACTGCACCTCCTCCAAATAAATACCCCCAGGGGCTGTCCCATCAATGTGGCACAGAGGAGGATGGCCTAGCTTCTGCAACAGAGAGAGGCCCTGTGCCAATCATTCAGGTTATTCCCTGTAGCAGATTCTCTGTTGGAAGCCAGATATTGTATTTCTCTGTGCTGGTCAATGCTTGTTTCTCACTCTCAAGATTATCCTTTAAAAGGAAACTGACAAACGCCTCCCTGGGCAGCCTTTATTCATATTATATCATATCAACATGCTGATCCCCCGCAAAGCCATGCGGGACAGTCTGTCTGTAAGGGCAGAATTGATCCTTTGCTATTTAACTTTCAAAGGTCACCAGGCACTGGTCCACATCAAAGCCAACTTCTCCCTGAATCAGAGATTCATCTATTGCAAAAGGCCGTCCATCCCTACTAATCTCTTATCTGCTTCAGAACAGCCTAGGCCGAGAGCGATTCTTGGCTTAAGAGAAAGAGACCATTGCCAACAAAAAAAAATGCGAAGGGCAGTTATCACAAGGCAACAGTTCACTCTGCCGCCCGCATTTTTCCCCGTGGCATTTCTTCCCTCACCACCACCGGACATCCAGCTGTGCCCCCTCCTGATCAATCAGAGAAGCAGTGAAGGCTCGTGGTTAGAGCAGCGAACTTTAAGTCAAGATTTCTGGGTTCTAGTCACAGCTCTGCCACGGGGGATGCCTGTGAGTATACGGAGGGTTGTGAGGCTTCACTCCTTACCATTTCTAAAGTCCTTGGAGACCTCTGCCTGACAGGCTGTGCCAGAGGGTCGTGATGAGACAGCTGTATTATCTACCACCAGACAGGCTGGGGAATGGGGCAAAGATTGGAATCAAAGCATCAGAAGGAATCTGGATGCTCAGTGGCTGTCGGCCACCCCAACATACCTCTTTCCCTTATAAAGAGGTCAAAAAGTGGAGCCCTTAGTCCCCAGGATTCTTCCCATCCCTTTTTTTCAAGCAATAAAAAATTCCAAAGAAAAGCAAAATGCTTAGTGTAGCCCCTGTACAGCTAGGCTGTGAAAATGGTCATGAAGGCTCTGGTTTATGCATCAAGCCACAATCTGGACAAAATGTTGGATAGGGGGATTTTTTTTGAGTGAGAAAGAGAGAGAGGGGGCGTGGAGAGTTAACCAAGAACTGAGGAAGAGGACACCAGGGTGACAATAACATTTGCAGTTATATAAACACACTCCATTGGTATTTGTAATTATATAAACCATGGTTTCCTCAAGTAAGCCCTTCTCCTATCTAAACAAAATCCTCTACAATAAACAGCCAGCTTGACACCCTCAGTCTCGGAAGGGCTGCAAGGCAGGAGAAGGGAGGTACTGGTGGAAAATGCATGCAGTTCTAACAGCAGAGGTTGAGCTTACTGGGAAATGCTGCAGTGGTTTAAAAAAAAAAAAGTCTTTGGCCTACCTCTATTGAAATCACCCTCTAATGTAACACAAGTATCTTTAGTCTTCCTCCCGGTCCTTCTCGCCTAGGTTCAAGCCTGACTTAACAGAAGAGACAGTCCGCTGAACAAGGGAAAGGTGTCACCTGAACTCCCCAGGGGACACTGAAGGGGCTTGCTTCGGTGAGGGAATTCTCTGAGACACTAGCTCAGAGAACAGGGAATTCTTGTAGCTTTGTGCGTCTGCATGAAACCATGTTAATTGACAGTGTCCCCCCGAGGGGGCAGAAAGGGGCTTTGTTCACTGTACATCTTACGAACTAGCACCTTAGGTCTGACTGGTGATCGGTGAAGCTGGTCAGAATTGGGGATTTCCTCTCTGGGGAAATCTCGGCATTTCAAGTTTGTTTGTGTTCTAACTGGAATAAAAACCCGGAACATTCAGAATTTCCTGCAGGGTGAAGTGTTTGAAAAAAAAAAAAAAAAAGTTAGTTTTGGGTCAGTCAAAGAGTTCTATTTCAATACAAGCCAAATGTTTCCTTCTGATTTTGACTTTATTTTAATGTAGAACATAAGTTTCTAAATGAAAAGACATTTTGAAATGGAAAAAAAAAAATCAACACACTCCATTTCAGTGAAGTTCAATTGTTCCATTTTGACTTACTGAAACGCTTCAATATTTTTTCCCCAAAACAAAATTCTGTTGAAATCAACACATTCCCATGGAAAGTTTAGCTGAAACACCATTTTCCAATGGAACGACTTTCTGTTGTGAAGTTCTGATCAGCACTAGCGCTGGCTGTGTAACTAGCTGTTTGGCTGAAGCAGTTTTAAAAATACTCAAGGAATCAGCAGATGTTTAGGCCGATTGGGTGGTAGGAACAGCCTTAGGCCTCGTTTACACACAGCAGCTGCACTGGTTTTAAGTCTAATGTAGCTAAACTGCTGCAAGACCCGGTGTAGATACATTCATCAGTTTAAAACTGGATCTCTGGATCTCTCTCTCTTGTAATTTTACAGGTACAAGCTAAACCAATATAAACCCGGCTTAAACCTACTGAAGAGCATCCACACAAAAGTCTGTACGGGTGTGACTGCGTGTGCAGCCCAGGCATCGCACTGACATTTACAAGGGCAGCTAAGGGAACTGGGCATCCGTCTCCTGTGAAGATCCCACCCAAGGCACCATTTACTTCACCAGACTAGAAGAGGTGCTGACCAGAACCTGCTTATGTATTTCCCAGGTTATTGGTCGTCGTTTGCAGGGCTGCTGTAGCCATGTTGGTCCCAGGGAATTAGAAAGACAAGGTGGGGGAGGTAATGGCTTTTATTGGACCCACGTCTGTTTATCCATCAGCCAGTTCACTAACACGCTGAAGCAGGCTGATTTGACAGTCAGAGTAAAAGAGACAAAGGTACTGAGACGCAGAGCTGTGCTTGGGTCACTAAGACCAGCTTTGTCTGTGCCTTTAGCCACCTTGGTCAGGTCCCCGCCTCCCGCATGGTTCAGCAAAGCGTCCCAGGCTCCGCACAGCACCTTGCACCAGGTTAGGAAGCTGCTTTGCTGGCCTGGGGAGGGTTTTCTCAGATATGCGTTTTGCAAAAGCTTTTCTAATCACTACTGTAGAAAGTTCCCCAGCAGCCAAGAGCACCAGCACATAGCTTCGAATCAACACCCTGATGCAATTAAAGGCTGCTGCTCACCTCGCTGTGCTGGCCCACTTCCTTTCTGGTCAGCATGGAGGAAACCATTCTGTTCCTGGGGTGCTTACACCTTGGAGCTGGCCTGGAGGACTCTCTGGAATACTAGAGCCAGATGGCACACCAGATAGTGATCAGCAAGTCCAAAAAGCTTTGATTAAGCACCCCAAAGTTCAGATGTTTAGCTGAATTTCTCTAGCCTCCAAACCTTGCCAATAGCCTCCTTCAGGCTTTCAGTAGCACAACTTCCGGCCAGAACATGCAGCTCTGAACACTGAATATATGTTAAACTTCTCAAACACCAAAAAAAAGAGTTCAAATCACCTGTCCGATTTCACCTGAGCTGGTGCATTCATCCCTAAAGAGATGCTTCATTTTCTAGTACCTGATGAAGGAAGCACTCTCCTAACTGCAAAGCTCAAGTGCATGAGTCAGACCTCCCTGGCCTCTTCCAAACTTCCAGCGAAAACTGAACAGCACAAACGGCCCTTCAGTGTTTTGCCTTTTGCAAGAGGAATGTCTGGCTCCAGCAAGGCCAACATTACTTTTAAAATGGAAAACTTCTGAATTATGCATCTTGCAGTGCAGCCGTATCTGCTCTGAGCCTCCTCTGGCTTTAATCCGTAGGACCCTGGACAGATTTAGCGGCCCAGATTGCACAGCTTCACACAAACGTGAATGATTCTCAAACGTGGAAGAACTGATTCGATATTATTTTTAAAACGTGTCCGTTCTGAAGACTAACCCAGCACCTTCTTATTCCACAGCTTTGCTCCATGTGCGTGAACTCAGAGTCCTATCTGCTGAGTTCAGTGACCAAAGTAAGTTTTTACTGCTTTTCACTCCGTTAACCCTTGCCCAAGCCCGGAAGCCACACAGCAGCCCCGCAGCCCTAGCCAGAATTGGCTGGCAGGGCCGGCTGTGGGTGTCTGCACTGATAGGCATGTGGAGCAGCTCACCCCAGCAATGCCGCCAGGGTCACTAAATCAGCCAACAGGGGGTGCCGTTTCTAAACTGTCCAGTTAAGGGAGTCAAAGAGCTGCGGAAATTTACCCCCAGAGTCAAAACAGAAGGTTTGTTTTGGGCACAAAAGGTTGAAAGGCATTTGCAAGGAAGCCATGGAGTGATAGGGGAGGGGCAGTGGCTGGAAGGCGAGTTACGGTGCTTGCAAGGGTCAGAAAGACAAAGATTTCCAGAAGAGCTTTGACGTTAGCAGCAACAATAACTGAATTATCCCTCCCTCTGCAGTGCCAGGAAATCAGTGTGGAGAAAAATAACGTGCTCTCCGGAGAGAGCCTGGCCCCCGAGACTGGTTTGAAAAGGAAACCTGGGAGGCCATGGCTGAGCTGGGTCACGGAGTAGGAGGGAGACTCTGGGGACACTGAGGGGAGAGGGAAGTACCCTGAACATGGGGCTGGGCTGTTTCTATCCCAGCTGCCAGCCCAGGGAAGCCCCTTTGGTTTATTGCCTTGACTCCAGCCCATGCTCATACTCACGGCTGAAGACAGCACAAAACAGAGACGATGGAAATGAGCAAAAGGGAATTTGGGAGAACACTGAGCCACCTGGGACCATGGCGTCAAGGCTTGTCTAGACAAACAGCACACAGCAAGCTGGGCTGTAAATCTACTCCCACAAGCCCGCCGGGCACTAACTATCCACGTGGCACCTGCTCTAGCGCACTAAGAGTTCCCTAACGCGCACTGATCTCCTCCGCTCTGAAACAGCGCACGCAAGGGAACGTTGAGTGCACCCTGCCCAGTCCAGTAACGCACCACAGATTTACACCCCAGCTTGCCACATCCTAACTGTTAGTCTAGATGAGCACCCAGAAACGGAACTCCAGCCAGCAGCAGGCCCAGAGCAGAGACTCTGGAGCAGCTTCCAGTGCAGCACGATTACAGACAGGAACTGGCGTTTCCACCTGACAGTCATTTTGGATTCAGGCTGACAGCTCACACCTCTCCTCCTCCACTATGCTGTGAGGAGCAATTAGTGCGAGACAGCGATGTTCTATGCCAGTCATCCCTGAACCATCAAGAAGCTGCCAACAGTGCACAAGTAAACAATGTGTCAGACTTTTTTATTCCCTTCCCAGTGGTGTAAGTAAGCCGGTACGGTCAGGTACACTGTACCATTAAGACATTTATTGCCAGTACGCTGTACTGGAAAGACATTCGTTATCTGCTGCACACCGCAGGGCTCTCCTGGGAACCGCAGCAGCGAAAGGAGCAGAACATGGGGCCGCTGGGCAGCCCCATACCAGCAGCTCCTCCGGCGCGCCTGTACCGCCCCCAGACAGAAGACAGCTGCGTGGAAGGGCTGGGGGCGGTACAGGCGTGCCAGAGGAGCTGCCGGTGTGGGGCTGCCCCAAGTTCTCCTCCTTTCGCTGCTGCGGTTCCCAGGAGAGCCCTGTGGTTCAGCAGATACCGATTCCCATCCGCGGATATCTGCATCCGCAGGTATAAATTTGTATCCGTGCAGGGCTCTAGTCACGGAACATCCAGGAGTGACTCTGGGGCCTGGCTACTAGGAACAGCAGCCGAATGGCAGGGGGAGCCAGTGCCGCGGGAGGACAGTGCCCCCCCTTTAGCTGGTACCCCCCTTTGTGTCCCTCCCATGAGTCGCCGTACCGGCAAGAGTTAAAATCTAATTGCACCGCTGCCCCTTCCCCACCTATTGCTCCTCTCCTGTTAGTTTTTCTGAGCAGGAGAGCAGCTTTGCTCTGCAGGCTGCAGCCTCAGGGGGAATCAAGATGCGCTCTGGGTGGGTGAAGCAGACGATTCTATTTAAAGAATAAAATAGCAGTTCTCATTTTCAACATATCCTCCCGCTAGTTAAAGCGGCACCATATGATTGTAAATTCCTGTTCACTCTCCCCCACCCCAGAGGACAAGCACAGAGAGCCATCTGCAAAGTGGGGAAGGGGCTCCGCAGAGAAAGTGGCTGCAGTTGGCAGGAGAGATCACTTTGTCTATGCCAGGCCCCAGAAACCTTGCACAAGAAACATCTTTTCATGCAAAGCTGTGGGAACCTGTGTCTTTTTTTGCTTGTTAAAAGAAGGGGCAAACACTTCTAGGTTTCGCTAAAAGATCAACTGTCCCATTCTCACTGCTACAAATTTAACTCCTGAATCAAAATAAAAGCCTTGAAATAACATAACACACCGCAAGGGACCTTAAAAAATGATCCAACCCGTACCTCGACGTGCCTCCCGGTTGTTGCCTGGCAAAGGACCAGAGTGAAGTTTACTCTATTAGTGTTTAAGGAACAACATTTGAAACATCGCCACAATCTGAAAGAAAATAAAATCCCTGAAGCAGATCATAACAACACTGAAATTATTCTTCCCACAAGGACCCTAGAAACAAGTGCAAACAACATCAGTCTCTCCTTGGCAAAATTCTCTCTGTCCCAACATTAACATTGTTGGGTGTTTGCAGTTTGTGCTAACAGAAGGTAGACTCACACGCACACAAGTACACATATAAACTAAGGGAAAATTTCATTTTTTCCAAATTTTTAAGTAGCTAAAAGAAATTTAAGGCAACTGGATTCCTGAGTCGCATAAAAACACTGTAGCTCCCTAAAATAGGAAAAAGCCTGGGAGGAAAAGTGGGATGGGCTAAGAATGTTCCAGTCTGATAATTTATCAGCGTCTCCACTATTTTCTTTTAAAACAACACATGCTTGGAATAGCTTTGCTGTTCTGTCTGTACTGTTTGACAGAAAGGTAGTCCAAACTTCATCACTATCCACTTTTATTTCTCATCTAAGCTTAATATATGCTAAAATATTTCACACCACTTACTGATTAGTTTACACCACAGACGTTGTTAAAGTTCTAAATGATCTATCCCTGTTTTATTATAAATGTGTTGAACCAAAACATAATGGAGAGCCCGACTGCGGTACCAATGGCTTCATTTTTGGGGATTTTTTACAATTAATAAATGGTGCAAAAGAAAATGTAAAGATCATTAAGTGACTGAAAGTTACATTATTGCAAGCTCTCTCCATTTCCCTGCCTACTGCGCACACATCTCCTGCTGCATTAGCAGCGGCAGGGTGCACAGGGAGAATATACACCTGCACAATGTCGTCATCTCCTCAGCCCTTGCAAAGAGCATCTTTTCAACACAGGTTGTTATGAACACAGAAAAAGACACCAGAAAGAGTTTTATTCCGATAAGAAAAAGGACTTAGTTAAGCAAAGGCAGAGTACGGATAAAACCACATAAATTTACATAATAGCTAGATTGTGTGCAGCCATTACCAACTCCTGTCACCTTCAAATCAGCCAAGCTAGCTAGTGTGTGTTCCTGACTGCACATTAATTCAGTAACACAGCCCTATATTTTATCTGTGCACACGTGAGAGTTTGCATGTACTCACCACAGCATCCAATGGGGAAAATGAGTAATTCTGTAGCATATTCATATTGTCTCATCAGCATTTAAAAAAAAAAAAATTAACCTTGACTAACCACAAGTTAACATAAGTCAACGTCCAGAATGGTTTCGGGTTTCTAAGCTTTGGATGCCAAAGATATGGAGTAGAAGGTCTCTGCATTTCTGCTTATATATCCGCCGGCTAATGCTTTAGGGAGAACGATATGGTGAATTAAATGCATAATCCTTAGCCAAGCTGTGTGACATGAGACAGTTACTGCATGCAAGAACTCGGAGGAGATAAACACCGAGGAAGGGAGAGGAATCACTTAGTAAGGTGGGCACAAACAATATGCATCTTAATACAGTAGAACCTCAGAGTTACAAACCCTGTGGGAATGGAGGTTGTTCATAATTCTGAAATGTTCGTAACTCTGAACAAAACGTTATGGTTCTTTCAGAAGTTTACAACTGAACATTAATTTAATACAGCTTTGAAACTTTACTATGCAGAAGAAAAATGATGCTTTTAGCCATCTTAATTTAAATGAAACAAGCAGTTTCCTTACCTTGTCCGATTTTTTTTAAACTTTCCCTTGTTTTTTGTACTTTACGTTTAACATAGTACTGTACTGTGCAGTATTTTTTGGGGTCTCTAATGCCTGATGCATACTTCTGGTTCCAAATGAGGTGATGGGTCTGTTCGCAACTCCAAGGTTCTACTATATGGCTAAATGTAAATGTATACATCTGGAAACAAAAAGTGTAGGCCATACTTTAAAGATAGACACCTCTGTCCTGGGAAGCAGTGACTCGGATAAAGTTTTGAGGTGGTGGCGTGTGACTAATCAGCTGAACATGAGTTCCCAAGGTGACGCTACGGCCAAAAAGGCTAACGTGATCCTGGGATGCATCAACAGGGAAAGCTGGAGGAGTCGAGAGCACGCAGTAGTGCTGTAGCCATGTCAGTCCCAGGATATTAGAGAGACAAGATGAGGATAATATTTAATGGACCAACTTCTGTGGGAGAGAGAGACAAGATTTCAAGGAGAAATTACTTTACCTCTGTATTTGGCACTGTTGCAATCGCTGCTGGAATCCTGTGTCCAGTCCCGGTATCCACAATTCAAAAAGGATGTTGATAATTGGAGAAGGTTCAGAGAAGAGCCACGAGAATAATGAAAGGATTAGAAAACGTGCCTTATAGCGGGATTCTCAACCTTTTTCTTTCTGAGGTCTCCCTCAACATGCTAGAAAAACTCCAGGGCCCAGTGGGGGGATGGGGGGTCAGACTAGATGATCGTGATGGTCCTCTCTGGCCTAGGAATCTATTAATTATTTAAAGTGCATCTAAGAAGGTACAACTAGGAGCAAAGAGATGACATAAGCAATGGAAAATCCAGGCTCTGAATTTTCAGAGTTTCCTGCGAGACTTATTGGACCTATCAAGCCCCCAAGGAAAGTGCCAGATGCCGCATTGTTCAATCCAATTAGAAACAGTAATGGAAAAGCATTTGTGGCTACACTGCAGAGAACGTTCTTGCATGGGCTGGGAAGTGGATGAAATTATCTAGCAGATCTTCTCCACTAGTAGTTCCTGATGGTTTTCAGAGTTGCAATGGACACAGCAACTTAATTGCAGGTAAGAAAGTTCAAGATACAGGACTGGAAAAAAAAAAAAACCTGGAAAGGACAAGGAGTTAAAATTGAGTGTCGCCAGAGTCCAGTGGGCTGGGAAACAAGGAGCAGTCCAATGTTCAAATGCTATTCCATGGCCTCACCATCAAAACATACACATCCGGGATTCATACATTGCAGAGATTATCCACACGCAACACTGGGTCTCAGGTTTCATAAGCATACTATTTATCCCAAGCATGAGGGAGGCCCTTACCTAGACGCTAACATCTGTAGGCGACTGCATATAATTCCATCATTTACTATTCCAGACACAGTGATGCCAATGAAACATGCAATAGAAAGTTACAAGACTCAACTTCCATCAAGAAGAGAAGCCCTATATGGAATTATGGCCTCACACACCATGTGCCTTCATTCCATTTTCCACTGCACAGCTAAGCTGCAGACTATTATTAGGGGTTATTTCCTTGCCAAGTGCCTTTCTCCGCCCAGCAGTTTTGGTACTAAAGCCGTTACTAATGTAAGAATATTTATATCTATATAAATGGGGAGAGTTTTTTCACGCTCCTGATGCTCACTTTTTTTTAAGTTACATTGGGGAGAGACCAAGCCTGGCAAAGTTACAAGCAACTGAAAGTGACTGAGTTAAAACAGAAACACAGACAGCTGACCAGACACCACACCTGCTACATGCCAAGGGCAGGAAGCGATATTTTGGCTGAAGTCACTGGAACAAACCCCTCCTTTTACAGTGCCCTACAACAGTGATCATCCACAAAGAGTAGGCAAGACCTTGGGATTCCCTCACCCCATGGTCGGTAAGAGTCACACCTGCAGACTGCTGTTACCGCTGTCTGAGACACAGATCACTTTCTGCCACTGAAAGAAAAGGGCCTGGGTTTTGTTGTTTTCTTTAAGGTCTCCCTGGAACACCCCTCACAGAAAGCTGCAGGGAACTCCATGGCAGCTGCTATGGAGCCATGAAGGGCAGTCTGTCTGGCCTGGAGGATTCCTTAAAAACAACCTAGGAACATTATTACAGAGCATGAATCAGGCTAATGGGCATGAAGCAGCCCTGCGAAGAAAGGCTTTAGGTTCCAGGGTTGGGAATTAGTTCCATCCATTATGCTCAGAATGTGCTGAGAGACTTAGGGACTGAAGATAAATTGCCAACAGAAACTAAGTACAGTACTTTCATTTGGAAAAAAGGTAAATAGCAGCATTTGCTCCATTTTGAAGACTAAAAACAACACCACTCTTGTGACGAAGTGGGAGTGTTCTTAATGTTTTCCTCAGTTTCCCCTATGCAGTTCTTAAGTATCTAGGTGGTGGGATAAGCGTGTATGGTTGCTGCAGAGCAAAGGGCCAGTGTACATAAATGCCCGACACTCTGTCTCCTGGCAACTGATGCCCTGGGCCCCACCTCTGCAAAGGTGCCAACTGAAGGCGTTGGAGACAAAGGGATCGGGTGACCTCCTAGCCTGGGAAAGAGACAAAGCCCAGAGAAGGAGGGGCTGGACGGGAGTTTGAAGCTAGCTGGGGACTGGAAAGGAGGGCAGACGGGGGTCTGCCTCGCTGGGCCCCAGAATGGACCCGGCGGAGGGGTCCCGTTCGCTGGACCTACAAGCTCTGTTTTAGACCGTGTTCCTGTCGTCTAATAAACCTCTGTTTTACTGGCTGGCTGAGAGTCATGTCTGACTGCAAAGTGGGGGGTGCAGAACGCTTTGGCTTCCCCAGGACCCCGCCAGGGCAGACTCGCTGTGGGAAGTGCACGGAGGGGCATATGCTGAATGCTCCTAGGAGACACCCAGGAGGTGAAGCCATGTGAGCTTCTTGCCCTGAAGACAGTCTGCTCTGAGGGAGAGGAGGCTCCCCAGAGTCCTGACTGGCTTTGTGGGGAGCAGTTCCAGAGCATCGCCCAGGGACTCCGTGACAACTCTAGATACGTCTAGATACCTAATGCAGTACTTTATAAAGCTTGAGTTGACCTCAAAAGTTAAAGAGGGTTTCCCGTTAATACCCCCCTAAAAAACACCAACCTTTAACCCCTTAACATTTGAGGAGGGCTCATTGATGCAGCATGTTCTTTTTATTTAAACAGCTTTAATGGATTATGTTAAGATGAAACCCTAACACAAGTTGCAATAATTTCAGATTTAGTTTTGAACAGGGTTATTTTTAAAGAAAAATGTATTAAAAAAATCACGTTTTAAATCTCTTTTTATCCACCCTGGGATTGATGATGCTCCCCTCTGTCCACGTGGGCTGAATTCCCCTCCCCACAAGTTCACAGCCCATTATTCAGTATTAAGAATCAAATATCAGAGACTTATTTTCTGCCTGGGGTATTTCACAGAGCAAGTTACGATGTGGCCCTTGCACCAAAGAACTTAATGTCTCAGCTCACAACACAACAAGGGAGAAGAGGAGAGACAGGTCTCAGAAGAGGAAAAACAAGAGTGACAAGATGATCAGGTGGCCACTCAGTCAGAGTTGTGCAGGTCTTGGAAGTTCCCTGGGTTGTAAGGTATCTTCCCTCCTCCCTCACTTCTGAGAGATGAGGCAGCATTAGTGCATTGTTAGGAGGGCCTGGGAGGTGGCTTAGCAAGGGAGGGGATCCCAAGAATAAGAGGCATCACGGAAGACCACACCTCTGAACTGCCTCTCATTTTAGCCCCAAAGGCTCCCTGTGTTCCCAACAAACTGGGATTCCCTCCCTTATTGTTGGAAGTTATTTACATCAAAAATACAGAGTCACGAAAGCAGATGTGACCAACATGGTACTTGCATGACATCTCACCTTGCCATGGCCCAGATGTGGAACACAGTGTGTGACGGGAGGGCACAATCATTCATGGAGAAGATTTTTAAAATGCAGATAATTCCTGCATTAGTGTAAGAACAAAAGGGAGGTGCCTACAAGAGCAACTGCAGAAGCTAGGTTTTAGCTACACCAGCTCAGGGGGCTTCTGAGACTGAAAGGTTTCCTCATTTTGATACAGAAAGTATGTATGTGGCTCCATCTATCCCTTAGTCATCTGGCACCAAATCTGGAACAATGGCCTCAATAAAAAGGCCATTAAGGGGGAAGCAGCAGGATGAAAAGGGGTCAACCTGTTCTTAGTGCAGGAAAACATTTTATATACACAATTAGATCCCATACCATTAGCTTAGCCAAAAGCCCGTGTATCCCAAATCTATGGTCAGGCCTGGGTTGTAGAGAAAACCCCACCATGACTCAAAGACCTCTATCCAAAGGGCATTTTGAAGAAGTATTGCGTTGGACACCGCTCTCCAGGCTGTGTAGAAGGAACCCCTGGGATGACAAGTCAAATAACTAACCTTAGTGCTGCCCCAATTGTTGCATGGCTTCAGGAGACTGCTCAGTACATTTGTATGTCACATTTCATGTGTGTTCCCAGTCGGATGGGCAAGGATGAACATCCCAATGAATGGGTAGGTGAGAGGGATCTGCAGGTCTGTTCAAACAGGTTTGCCCCAGGTAGCCCTTTCATCAATGAAGGAAACATTAACATGCAGTGGGTTCGTGAAGGTCCAAGCATGCCCCACAAACACTTCACTGATCAGAATGCCACTTGCAACGTTTGCACATGAAGAGGTCTGAAAGTCTGTGCTTTCCTAGAACTTTTAAACACAAAACAGGTCGGTAAAGTGCACGCAAGGATAGAACTAACCAGGCCATCTGAACAACAGAAGTGAGCTTCTGTCAATTATTCACCCTACTGCTATTGTGATTCTCTCTGACTTGCTATCCCTGCCCGGAATCCAAAGAGGGTCAAAGTTTCTGACCTGCTAAAGGCAGATGGAACTGCCACTCCTCCAAAGAATGAGACCCTCCAGCAAGATATATCATCAGTGAAAGCGATACACCAGCCCCAACCTTTCCTTGAGGGCCACCATTTGGCTTGTGCTCACGCAGGATAAGGCCCAGTTCTCCCTTATGCACTGCGCATGCATTATTTGAGAAGGCTGTAGCATTTTAGGTAATCCAAGGTCATTCAGGAGATGAGCCAAGAGAATTTGAAAGATGTTCTATATTACAAATTTCAGAGTAGCAGCCGTGTTAGTCTGTATCAGTAAAAAGAACAGGAGTACTTGTGGCACCTTAGAGACTAACAAATTTATTAGAGCATAAGCTTTCGTGGACAACCACCCACTTCTTCGGATGCATATATTACAAAGGCTCCCAAATCTCACAGCTTTCCCCCTTGTTCCTTTGCATGGATTTCCTTTGGCGTGTGGACACGGGGCCATATACTAGGGTGGCTGGGGATTCAGCTCTTCCACTGAGCTGTATAGCACTGCCCATTGACAAGGCAACACCTGCCTTTAAGCACCAACAATTATGGTTTGCTTTGCTCTCTCCCTAAGAATGGCAACGAAACCAGCTGTCTCTGCTCCCCTCCTTCCCACTGCAAAAGTTCTCCACAATTTAGAGCCAGACCTTCTCATTAGCACATCAGTGCTAATTCCCTCTCAGTCCTCTGAAGCTCTGCAAAGCTCTCAGCTCCTACACCATTAACTCATTACCACACCGATTAACAAGCACACCTCTGGAGAAAACCGCATGTGAGATGCCAATTGAGCTATTAGAAGCCGTTAGAAAGCAGAGCAGCTCACTGATTAGTTCCCCTCTGTCCTGAGCTGAGTATTACTGAGAATGGCAGCTCCCTGCCTTGTGCTGCTCCCACAGAGCATATGCGGAGCTTTGGTTTTTGGTGCAGAAGAAAATTTACTCACTCATCCCCAGGCGTAGATTGAGCCAGCTCCGAGGGGGGGAACCATACTTGGTCAAGACTGAGTTCATAGTCTTCAGTGTGTGGTGGGGCAGCAAGGGACCCTGGCTGCACGTTCCTGCAGGAGAAAGGACCCCAGTTAATATAGTTAAGGGGTATTGCACACAACAGACTCCTCGAGGCAGAGCGGATGCCTAGAGAGCTGCTCAGGGATCTGCTCACTGCAGGAAGAGTTCACTCCACTGCTCTCCTCCCCAACCCACGCTGGAGAGCTTGCTTTCTTGAGCTGCTCCACTGACACGAAAAGGAACACGTGTTTGGCCTCTGCCAGTTCGTTTCTTCCCAGACCTGGAGCCCCTCGGGTGCTGTATATTTTAGTGTCGGCTTCTCAGAGCCGCGCACTTGCCTTCTCATTTGGGTTTCCTTATTTCCCTTCTCCATCAGTTGTAACGCCCCCCTCCCCACACCCTTCTCTCCTCCTCTGCAGCTCAGCCGCCACCAGCCTCCAGACCGCACAGCCTCTCACCACTTGCCCGGTGGGGAGGATTTGACATTTCGCAGCTGAACTTTGCCAAACCTGCTCCCCCCGGATATTTTCATCCTCCACTGAAGCAGAGCCCCAGCCCCTTACAAAAACCCAAACCACAGGCCACTGAGCATCACAACAGCAGTAGGATGGGTTGCCACAGCAACCCAGCTGCTCTGAGGCAGAGAAGCCGCATAGTGCCCCTTGTTCCACCCTCCCTCCATTCAGACATGAGACTCATTCAGTTCTGATGTCACAGACACAGAGCAGACGTCTCTTTCACAACTGCAAGTTTGTTTCCTTTCTGCTCCCCCGCTTGCCCTTGTTTTGCTAGCAAGCCTTGGATATACCTTTAACTTGGCAGGGTCGCTCTGAGGAGGCCCTATACTTCACAGAAGAGTTTTTTCCCCCTTGCTGCACAGATGGCCCCCATATTTATTTTAGCCACTGTTCAGGCTAGTTTGTCATCCAAGTCTTTCCTGTACTGCCAGACCCAGCCATATGGGGAGAATTAAGACTGGATTAAGTTAAAGCTTTAACTCTTTAGCAGGCAGCAGTGCAGCACAAACCGTGCCAGGCCCTTTGGGGATCCATTTTTTCCAATAAAATCAATCCCTATGTCATTCCCAGGTACATTCCCGTTTCTGACGTGTTCCTGGCGTATGTGACTCTCCTAAAGAACTAGATAAAAGCATTTCTTGGCTCATTCATAGCTGCTTTGTTATCACAGCCCGAGAACCTGAAACTCCCAACAATACTGCATCCTTCCTCCTTTAAGAGCCTAGGTGTAAACTGAGTCAAGAAGTTTGCAAATAGTCCCAAAGATTCCAGATTTTGCTTCTCAGAAAGACAACTTGGTCTCACTGGGGTCACATAGGCCTGGAAGGCACCTCTTGGGTCATCAAGTTCAGTCCCCTGCTATTGCCCACACTCCCCTCCTATAATCGATGTACTGCCTCCATGCTTCCCAAACACCGAACCAGGAGTGAGGAGGAGACTGTGGCTTGTGCACTGGGAAGTTTACTAGTGTTGCAAACAGGTTTAAACCAAACCAGTCCTAAAAACAGCTTCACTGCAGAAGTAGACAGGGCCAACCTGTCTTCAGCACCTTTTGAAAAGCTGCAGTCGAAAGCCGTAAGTAATTTTTTTAGTGTAGACAAATTAAGAGCCCATTTCCCAAAGATTGTTCCTTAAACACTATTTCTGGATCCAGTAAACAGCTCTTCAAAGTGAGATGACAAGTTATTAGCCAGCATTTAAGCTTTTAAGTCTACTATAACCAACTCTTTACTCAACAATCTGAAAGAATTTGCACCTCAAACTGAGGACTATGAAATATTTACTCTACCTCCAAACCATATCATATTCCACTAATTGCCCATGGTCCAGCACTTCTCAGAGGAAGCAGAACTTAGCAGGACAATGTTGTTATTGCTAGTGGTACATGTACATCAAAAGTTTATCCCTATTCCATTAATATTTTAGCCTCCAACATCACCAGTTGATTTAGAAAGATGTGGGTAGTTAGATGCAGTAAGAATCAAATCTCTCCCCAAAATATGGATACTTTCAGGCTTAAGTAAAAATAAGATCCAAGCATCAAAAACAGAACAAACCAAGATAAATGTTATCGTTAACCAGAGCATTTTCTCAATAGTATTCTAGAAGCAGTAAGTCTATTGACATTGCCTATTGCCAACAGAACAGCTCCAGCTTTATCCTGGAGTTTCACTGGATTGGAGACACAAGCTGTCTACACACTTAGCAAGCTTAGATGAAGTCTATTAGTCACTTCTGTCCCCATTAGGGTTTTCTATATCACCCACCACTAAGTGCCATCTCAATCTGATATAGCTTTAGCTATGACAATTCAAGGCCACATTTGACAAGTGACCCGACTCCCTCTAGTGGCCCTATTTGGAAAGTTATATACAGTACAGTGACTCCTCACTAACGTTGTAGTTCTGTTCCTGAAAAATGCGACTAAGAGTTAAGCGAATCCAATTTCCCCATAAGAATTAATGTAAATGGGGAGTGGAGGGGGAGTTAGGTTCGACGGAAATTTTTTTCCCCCAGACAAAAAGTTATATACATACATACATACACACACACACACAGTATACGTTTTAAACAATCAGTTTAATACTGTTCACAGCTATGATGATGTGAAGCTTGGTTGAGGTGGTGAAGTTAGAGGGTGGGATATTTCCCAGGGAATGCCTTGCTGCTAAATCAGTGGTTCTCAAACTTTTGTCCTGGTGACCCCTTTCACATAGAAAGCCTCTGAGTGCGACCTCCCCCCCCATAAATTAAAAATACTTTTTTATATATTTAACACCATTATAAATGCTGGAGGCAAAGCAGGGTTTGGGGTGGAGGCTGACAGCTCACAACCCCCCATGTAATGACCTCGTCACCCCTGAGGGGTCCCGACCCCCAGTTTGAGAACCCCGTGCTAAATGATGAACTAGCACTCGGCTGAGCCCTCAAGGGTTAACACGTTATTAATGTAGCCTCTCACTCTACAAGACAGCAAGAATGGAGGGGAGGGGAGAAAGCATAGCAGACAGAGACACACCTTGTGTGTGGGAGAGAGAGAGAAATGCACACTGCCCCTTTAAGTAAGATGACCCACTCTTAAGTGCATTGTCTTTTTAAGTGGATCAGGAAGTTGAGACAGCAGCTGCTGCCCCAGGCGCTCTCGGTCTCTCTATGGAGAAGGGGTAAGTGGGGTGTAGGAGCAGGGGGGAGGGGGACACCCTGACATTAGCCACGCACAGCAAGCAGGAGGCTCGGGGAGTAGCTCCAAGGCAGAGGGCAGGAGCAGCGCATGGCAGTGGGGGAGGGACAGCTGCTAGCATGCTGGGAGGCTGTAGCACAGGAAGCTTAAGGGAGCTGATAGGGGGGCTGCCGGTCCACCCTGGTTCCAAGCCCCCACCAGCTAGCTGCAACGGGCTGCTCTTCCTGCAAGCAGTGGACAAAGCAGGGAGACGTTAGAAGGGAGCATTGCACAACTTTAAACAAGCATGTTTCCTAATTGATCAGCAACGTAACAAAAAAACAACATTAACCAGGATGACTTTAAGTGAGAAGTTACTGTACCTTGAAAATCTACAGAAGTGTTTACAAGATGTTACTGTTTTTCATATAGAAAACTGAGGGATAGCTCAGTGGTTTGAGCATTGGCCTGCTAAACTCAGGGTTGTGAGTTCAATCCTTGAGGGGGGGGGCCACTTAGGGATCTGGGGCAAAATCAGTACTTGGTCCTGCTAGAGGAGGCTGGACTCGATGACCTTTCAGGGTCCCTTCCAGTTCTAGGAGATCGGTATATTTCCATATATTATAAATGATCAAATTTAATAAAAGACATAAAATTAGTATCCACAGAGGGATAGTTAAGTCACTGCAGACTCCATGACTAGAGCTCAGAAAGTTGGGATGCCACTAATTTATAAATAAGCAATTAGGTAGAGATGATCAGGACACTGGAATTAACCAGAGATCTTAAAAAGTATCCCCTTCCTATGGCTCCCAGTACAATGGAGACATTTGCTCAAAGTACATCACCTTCAGGATAACTGGAACAGAGTGACCCCAGCTATACCTGGGTCAGTGTGGGATTTGAAAGAGAAACTGAAACTGAAGTTTTTAATAGATGTTTACTATAAAACACAAAGGTACATAATGGAAGTATAAAAAGTCAGCAGTTAGCAGGTAAGCACTACACAGTTTGCACTGGATGATAAATGCTCTTCCTCACAGTTCTGTGGGGCCTTTGTTGGTTCCAAGAACGTGCCAAGTTCTCTGGGAAGCTCCCTGGCCCCTTATTATGAAACAAACCCTGTAATTCATTCTCTCACAAGGCTTTAAACGGAGCTTATGATCTACTGTGTTCTCTTCTCTTGAGGTGCTTCTTCATTTTCAACTTCCCAGCTCCCGAAATGTCATAATTGTATTCAGATGTCACATAGGGGATCTCCCCTTCAGTTCCCTGCTGAAACACAAAGACAAACTGAAAGACACTGCCAGTCTGAACACTACTTTGTTCCATTTCATTTATGCAGACTGACAGAATTTAGCAGTTTACCACTGGGCAGCTCTAAGAATCACGTACTGCAACACACAAGATTTTAAAAAGTAAGTTTAATATTGAAAATAGAAATCGCCACTTAATTAGTTTTTGAGAGAGAGAGAGAGAGAGAGAGCGAGCGCGAGAGCGAGCACGCATTTAATAAGCTCATATACTTAATACAGAACGTTCCCATCTTGGAGCCCTAACCAGCAGCTAATACCCATAAGCCTCCCAGCTCACGCATGCCTTATAATATAGCTGACTTAATTCAAGAAATAGATTTTATATCTTCTAATTAAGATATAATATAAGGTTTAAACCTGCTGTACAGGTAGAAGCTGTTTGAAGATCTTCATAAGTCACCCTTACCTGGTTTGTAAAGACACAATCTGGAATGGTGATAGTTCCCAGCAGCAGACTGTTTACAAGTCTTAAGTTTTCTGGAGGTACTGGAGTCAGAATATGGTAAAGCTTCCTCTCCATGTCAACCCCTCGGATAATTCCTTTAAAATATATTTACAGTTCAGTCTTAAATCCTCTGAACTACTGCAGGGTGCACAATCACTGCATAGTTGAAATTCTTTGCACGGGCTGGCAATTTCTTAAAGTAATGTTTGTTTAAGCAGGAATCATGCTCTAGACAGAGGCTGAAATACAATTCTCTTGCTACTCTTGTGATTTGTCTCTCCTACCCTCCATCCCCTTTTGGTCATGAAAAACCCCAATACCCCAGATGTCAACTCCAGGCTAGTTCTTTCCAGGAGCAGCAACAGAATCTTCAGATTTGCAAGTAAAATTGCTGTGTGTTTTGAAAACAGATGTGCAAACACACATTGATGCAATGCTGAAGTTGTATAGCTAAAAGTCATTAGAGGCAATGCAAATATTTAGATTCCAACAGCAACACATCCTGCTATGGTTTGTGATAAAATGGTATTTGTCATTAAATGTATATTAAAATAAAACTTTTTTAAAGAGAGAACAAATATGTGCACAACGCAGTCAAGTTAAAGTTGCAGGGGAACTCTACTTTGCACTTCTGGACTGATTTTTCCTGTGTGACTTTAACATTGCTTCAACTGTTCGGAACGCCCGCCCCCCCCCCCCCACACACACACACTCCTTGTTTGTGGCTATGCTCCTGCAGAGCTCCAGGGAACCCAGAATGCTCCTGATATAGAAAGCAACTGAGAATTGTTGCATCAAAACCAGACTTTTTTCAAATTAAGCAGAGATGAGTGCTCAGTGAGGATTAGGCCCATGGTAAAATTCAGACTTCAGGCGACTTTTGCTGTAGCCCTGTTCAGAGAAGCGTGCTTATTTTTTCCCCCTACAATAAGAACATTTTACCCCAATCCACACAGGTTGAGACAGCTGAATGGATTTGAGCACAACTTCCTGAAGTTGATCTTAAATATCTGAACCTGAAGGAAAATAATGCATCAACTTATGAATAAATGCAAAGAAGAGACTACAATGGAAACTGTTTTGCAACCTTAACTGTAGCTATTGCCACTAGTCACTAAGACAGAGGGCTCACAAACAAAGGTTATAATGGAAAACAAAACCCGTAGAGAAGAAGCAGATGTTTATTCTTTTACTCTACTGCTATTTTTCAAGTTACCTTTGAAAGAGTGATTAAAACATTAAAACAGATGACTCCTTTATGCTGCAGACTCAACATATGATCAGAAGGGGCAATTTAGTTTAAGCAATGCTAAAGTCTGCCCAGGATTCACTCACCGAAGCCCAAGCAATCACAGACTGGTGTCTGCGTAAGCAAGACTGGCCCATCAGTCGGACATCTGACCTCATCCAATATCCTGCAGAGACCGACCCAGCTGGCATTTACTGAATACAGGATGTGTGTAGGAGCAACATCAGTGTGAATAACCCTGAGCGCAACAGCATTGAAAGGTACCTAGAAAATAAACCCGGATCATTAGTTCAACTTGAATTTAGTTCTGAATTGCAATAGACACATAATTGTAGTTATTTCTATCATTATTACTATATGCAGTGTTGTTGTAGCCATAACTGTACACAAACTGAAATCTGCTGTGCGCTGTGTACCTACCTACATTAGTGACAACACAATACTATAATCACAAATGGCTGACCAAGAGACACGCAAAATACTTGCTATATACATTTCAGGGCGTGCTGGCATAAATGTTAGCCTGAAAGATGTTTTACAAGTAGGTTATTACTGTTCCTAACATTCAGACAGGGTCTTTTTGTTGACAGTTCCGTAAAACATTTAGAATATACATCTCTACCCCGATATAACGCTGTCCTCTGGAGCCAAAAAATCTTACCACGTTATAGGTGAAACCGCATTAGATCGAACTTGCTTTGATCCACCGGAGTGCGCAGCCCCGCCCCCCTGGAGCACTGCTTTACCGCGTTATATCCAAATTCATGTTATATCGGGTCGCATTATATCGGGGTAGAAGTGTAGTAATCTAGATTACTAACAATCAATCTTCTGAATCCAGTCATCAAAACAGCATCTTCAATTCTTTCACAAAAGCTGAAGTTACCTGATAGGGAACCAGACTGTGTAAAGGACGTACTGATCTTGTTTCCAGAGGCTGAAGCTGGCCAAGGTAACCTAACATTGCCATATCCCGGAGGATACTGCTATGGACCCGTCTGGAAAAATAAGCAAACAAATGATGCAGAGATGAAAAACAGTCACGCTCCAGTTCGAACATAAACACTTACTCAGACATTTCAGAATTTGCAGTGTGATACTTGTTATATTCAATATTTTAGAAGGTTTATTTTTAAATTTCTGTTGTTCAGACCTATTTAGAGGTATGTTTTATTAACCTGGTGGTTCTGAGATTCCACGGTTCAGTTGCAGGATGATGTTGTAAGGCTGCTTACTTTAGGCAGCAGTCACTTTTTAGATTCTGGCTCTCTTCTCCAGTCCTGATAGCCAGGAGACTTTTCCATTAGCCAATTGGGAGAAAAGAGTCACGCTTTATCAAAAAGTTCTTTACTGAAGGTTTCTGTGGAGCCAAGTCAAACACCCATGCACATCTAGGGTGACCAGACAGCAAATGTGAAAAATCGGGACAGGCGGTGGGGGGTAATAGGAGCCTATATAAGAAAAAGACTAAAAAAATCAAGACTGTCCCTATAAAATCGAGACATCTGGTCACCCTATGCACATCCCCAATATCAGAGAAATGGGAAGCATGTGATAGGATGAGAGCCAAGGAGAGGCAGTTCCTGACGCAATCTTTAGATAAATATCGGCTATTCAAGTTTGCCCTTAAACCATGGTAGCTAAAAGGCATATTGAGAGGCTTCAGGGCTTCTTCCTGTCCACAGCTTTAAATACTCCTGAGGGAATTATGGGCTATTGCGTGTGTGCATAATTAATGAGCTGTACATATTTTTATGCAGAAAAAAAGCTTCTGCCAAAATGTTGCTGCAGTTCTGCCTTTTGCCCACCCGAAGGTGCTGCAGCACAAGAACAGCAGCAGCTCCCAGCAGAAAATAACTTGTGCAGTTCTGCCTTTTGCCCACCAGAGGCCACTGTGACGATAGAACACAGCAGCAGCTCCTAGCCAGCTAGGGAAGAGAAAGAGCTCCCTTCGTCGCAGCACCTGTCAGGCCAGGGTCAGACAGGGGCTTACAAGGGCTAGTGAGGGAGGACAGACTGGGGCAGGGACTGAATGGGAAGTGGAGGCACAGGGCCACAGGGGAGGAAGGAGGTGCAGGGCCATATGGTGATGGGGGAAGGAGTGCAGAGCTACATAGGGACAGAAGGCAGCTGAGTGGGGGATACAGAGATACATTGGGATAGGGGAGGGGGTACAAAGACACAGAGAGCCATGGGAAGGGGGTGCAGGGCCACACGGGGATTGGGGCAGTGGGTGTCTGAATTGGGGTGGAGGGACACATGTGGACAGGGAGTGCAAGGACACATGGGGGTGCAAGGACATATGGGGACAGGGGCAATGTATCTGACTGAATGGGTGAAGCTAGGGGTCAGCCAGGGTCTGCATCGGGGAAGCTTCCTAACAATCTCTCCCCGCCTTGCCAAAAACCTGTTCCATACTTTTCCCACCCATACCCAACACCCTGGCTCCTTCCTAGCAATTTACTTCCCTCTCCCTCAGCTCCTCTGTTACCCCCGACTCCCCCCAGCCTTTGCACTGCTTCTGAGGGGTGCAGGTCTCCCGGCCCTGGCCGGCCATGGGCCATGTGCCCAGGCTGTTGCACAGGGGCATCTCCTCCCCAGGCCCGGCTTAGGATCCAACGGGGCAGTGAGGGGGTGGGGCGGGGGTGGGGATTTGGGGAGGGATCTAATAGGGGGAGGAAGAGGGCGGAGTTGGGGCAGGGGCGCAAGAGCCCCTCCGGGCTCCGCCTATGCGTCGGCGCGGAGGACAAAATTGCTTGTTTGTCCAGTGTCCTGACCGATCAGTCGGGACGCGGGACAAACAAGCAAATATCGTGACAGTCCCGATAAAATCGGGACATCTGGTCACCCTAGAGGGGGCTCAGGGCTGGGGCAGGGGGGGGGGGGGGCAAGCTTGGGGGTGGGGCTGGGGGATTTGGGGTGCAGGCTGCCCCAGGGCTACAGCAGGGAGAGAGGACTCCCCCAGCTCTCTCCCCATAGCAGCACCTGGGCTGGGGGGGAGAGGCGCCCCTCCCTGTTGCGGCAGCTCCGGTGCTGGGGTCGCGAGATAGGCACCTCTCCCCTGGCCGCAGCAGGTCCAGGGCTGGGTTGGGATGCCCTTCCACGGCAGATCCTAGCCGGGGGGTTCCCTGAGCGCCTGTGTGGCACTTAATAGGCGGCTATGCAGCTGCGCAGCTTACAGGGAACTTAGTACCGCATGGCTATTAAATAGTTTCAGCAAAGCAAAAGGCTTTACATTGCCATAACTGCAGCCCTCTGTTAAATCACTAGTGAAGGGGTGATTGCCTTGTTCCAGATACACCAGGCTGCCATTCAGCCTGGCACTTCTCTCATGAACTGATAAGCAGAACAGGGTCAAATATTTCAAAACAAGTTTTTCATCCAAAAATGGCTTTTGAAATGGACTTTTTGTACACACAGAAATTGGCAATACTCTCAATGTTTTCGTTTTTCATGAAAAAAAAAATTAGTTTGATATTTTTCAAAATCAAACTATCAAAATTATTAAATAAGGACTGGTAGTTATTCCAAGGTTTTAAATAACATTTTTGAAAAAATATTAGAAAGTACACAAAAAGTGTGCCCACTTAATGGATTTTAAAACCAAAAGAGACCATTATGATAATCTAATCTGACCTGCATAAAACATGCCACAGAACCATGCCACTTAATTCTGCATGACAGCCACCACTTCTGTTTAAGCTATGGATAGCTAGAGAGATTCTAGTCTTGATTTAAAGATGTCAAGTGATGACAAATCCATCACATCCCTAGGTAAGTTGTTAGCATTGTTAATTATCCTCACTGTTAAAAATGTGGTATCTTGTCTGAATTTGTCTAGTGCCCATTTCCAACCACTGGGTTTTGTTATGCCTTTTTCCACCAGATTAAAGAGTCATCTACTATCAAATCTCTTCTCCATGTAGCTACTTTTGATGCTTCGACACTACGATGAGCGTGTCATACAAGTACCGGAACAGATACAAGTACGGCTCTGTGAAGGTAACATCAGATAGAGAGCTCTGCATTGTGCATTTACTTTCAAAATTTAGTAACTGTGAATGACATGCTGAAATGCAAACAAACTGCTGGAAACACACTACTCCATGGCACAAGCAGCGGCTTTTGTACTTACGCTTCACCAGCATTCCCTGCTCCAGGGAATTTTGGTTGTACGCACAGCAATTTATGTCCTGTAGTCGATGTTTGAAAGTCGCTTTCTCCTTCATACTGCTTCCAATCCTCCATTCCACTCACATCCATGCTCTTACACTTGCCCTGTAGTTTGCCTTTTGTATGTAGGCCAGCAGCAAGATTAATATATTCTGGGGTAAAGCGAGGCATATCCTTAAAGTCTTCCACACTGATCTGAACAATGTGACTGGGTGCCAGCAGTCGAATGATATCTATCAGAAGCAGCAATCCAACACCTTTGGGAATGGGGGGAGGGAGAGAGAACACACAGTTTGCAGAAGGTAGTGCAGTCACACCAGGTAAGCATCTTGCAGATCTGAACCTTGGTTATTAGAGACTCAGGAGTGTCTCTCAATGGTTGTTAGAGACGTATAATAAACTCACACAGAATTAGAGTCATATTTCCCAGTCTCAGAATAGTTACAAAATATGTATCATGGCATGTATACTGTTAAGATATAGCATTAATCTTCTAATGCATCTCCAAAGATTAGATGTATGCTGCTTTACCTTTCACCCATCCCATTGTATTGATGACCAAAGGCACTTCTTTCTTGTAGGAGTTAAACACATACTTCACTGTGTCGATATATCTTTCTGTATCCTGATCACAACTAGTTTCTCCATAGTACACCATTTTACGGGGCATTCGCTGATGAGTGAATGGTGGACCTGAAAAAAGGCACACTGAAGTTTAACAGTAAATACTTGGGAGTTTCAGTAATTCAAAGAAAGCGGCCATAAAGAGTTAGCAAAACCCCCAAAACTCCTGAAGCACACATGCTCAATCCCTTTCTGTACTGATGGAAGTTCTTCCTCCTCAATTTGTATCCAGTTGTTTCACCCTTTTTGGAAAGGCTTGTACTTTAAGATTTTCTCCACTTACTCCAATGAACCCTTCCTCTGCCCTGCAGATCATTTCCTTTCAATTCTGAGTATACAGTCAAAGCCAGTCAGTCTCAATGTCTGAGTGTCAGAAACCTGATAAATCCACTAATGTGGTATGGAACTGTACAATTCTTAAACATATGAGTTTATCAATTTATTTAGATTAACTACTATTCTAGAAGACAATTTGAGCAGGGTAGCAGTTTTTGGTCAGGAAGTAAAAAAGGAACACTAAATTGGAACAACAAAAGGACTGTGTGCATTACAATTTAGTAGTGTAAATACATTAGTCTTTTCCCTCCATGATGACAGAGCAGCCCAAGGCAAACAGCTGATCCAAAAACTAGACCACACCATTTGGTGGCTGGGAACCTCTTTGGAAACACCCAAGGCCATAACTACTGACAGGTTTTCTACTTATGATTTTTCAAAACTTACAATATTCTTCCCTTTTTTCCCCCACCCCAAGCTTAACAAATTTACAATTTAAAACCAGGGTGAGAAGTTAAAAAAAAAAGTTTCAAACACAAGCCCCAGTAAGTTCTAGGGCCTTTTACCTTTAAAAACACATACTTATTTGACCCACATCTCTATCTGCATATCTCAAAAACATTAATAAACTTATCCTAAAGTTTCAGTGAGGTATGCAAGTATTATTCCCACTTTCACAGATGGAGAACTGAAGCAGAGAGATTAAATGATTTGCCCAAGGTGTCACATGAAGTCTGTGGCAGAGAGTGAAAACTAACTCAGGTCTGCTATATCCCAGGCCAACAGCATATGGAAAAGATCACCCTCACCACCCACTCCCATAAAATATGTAAAAACCAAGAAGGGAGAATAACTTGCCTGGTAGTTCTGATTTCCTAGAGATAGCACCTTGGAGGATTTCACTCCCGGGTCTTAGCTCCTTACCACAAGATTGGCAGGCCTCCTTCACTTACAATGTTTTTTGAACTGTGAGTAGAGTTAATATGGTTCTGTTAAGACACAGGAGTGAGAATCCTGCACAGTACCTTTAGAGAATAAATATACTTATATATTTCTGGTGATGAGAATATAGCAAAATACATACCAAGACATGGCTCTGACACATTAATTAAGGAGACACATCCAGGTGGTGTAAACTCCGTCTGTCCCAGATCACATTCCAAATATTCAACACAAGGAAGGCTACAATAAAAGAATAAAGATATTTTAAGATGCACTGCATATTAGCATGTGTAAATAAAACAGAACAACATTTCACTTAGAATATATCTGGAAAAGAATCCAATTCTGACAGCCTTAAACACAATGAGAATCTCAGACACTGAATAAGATCACCAGCTTTCTGCCTCCTCTCTCTATTTGACAGACTGTAATGGTCAGGCAATGACAAACAGAGCCCTAGTTACAGTGTGTGTCACGGAGGTCATGGAAGTCACAGATTCCATTACTTTCTGCAACCTCCGTGACTTCTGCAGCATTCGGCGTGTGCTGGGTGGCCCTGGGGACAGCCACACCAGCCACTGCTCGGGCAGGCCCTGGCAGCAGCCGCAGTCCACTGGCCCCAGGCACCCCTAGATGTTTCCCCTCCTTCCCCCTGAACAGCCGCCCCCGCAGTTTTAGTCACAGGTATAAGTCACGGACAGGTCACAGGCTGTGAATATTTGTTGATTGCCTGTGACCTGTCCATGACTTTTACTAAAACTATCTTTGTAGTTTTAACTATAACCAACTACAACACTAGGCAAAATGCGTGGTCTGGACCAACGACAGCCCAATACCATTCCAGTCTTGAGCAGAGAGACTGCCAATCAATGCCAAATTGCACAAGTGGTACACACAGATGGGGACTGCCAATAAACAATTTTTGCTTCATGTTAATTTTCAAAAATAGCCAAATCCCCAGTCATTATTTATAAATAATCCTATCAATTTTTCTTGCCCAGATCACAGAAGATTTGAAAATTTGAGTCTTATAGGATTAAAAAAACTCACTGATTCAGCAACAGGTTAATGAGATATCTGTTAAAAGTTGATTTCCCAATACTTTTTGGGCCACACACCAGAATGACAGGACAACCATCATCTTCCTCTGGAAAAACAAACATACCCTGAAATGGACCATTACTATAAATTAATCTCATGCATCCTACTCCACAAAAGTTGACAAAAATTTAATCTCAAGAGCCGAGCATTTTCATTGAAAGATCAGTTTACATAACATGGGCTTATATTTGCACTTTGGAACCAGAACAAGATAGTTTTGTTTAAAGGTGAGGAGGGTATTTACATTTATAAGCACAAACTAAAAAGCCTTCTAAGAGGGTAGACTTCAACACCTGGGCACAAAACCAGCCTTGCAAAATTCTACTTGCCTACGGGAAATTATTTTGGGGCGTGGATGGACAAAAACTGATTTCTCCCCTACCAAATCATCATAAAGGCACATTAGTTTTGGTGGCAGATCAGCAAGGCAGCAAAAAGCCTTATGGGTCATATAAACACTCCCTCCTCCCCCTCTAAGTACCTCAAAATAAGGTAACTCACACTCCGTTTGGTTCAGAAACTCTCCAAGGCTTGAAATTTGACCCAACCTTTTCACTATTGTCAGGGCATGGTTTCACAAGGATGAACTTAAACAAACTCTGAGAAAGAAGCTTTTGCTCCCTTTAGATCATTGCAAAATGTAACATATTCAGTTCCATCAATTTAAGATACTCACCACAACACGCTTGTATTAACTCTTCAATTGCTGAAACTGAACTCTCTGACAAAAGCAGGCCACTTTCAGGATCACGTTTCCCAATACCAGTAGAAGCTAGAGCTGCATCTTCTGGTGTGAAGCAAGAACCACTTTGTCTCTACAGATCAGCAAGCATATAACAGAGAAAGGTTTTAGCAAATTCATAACACACCAAATACAAAATAACTCCAGAATAACTCCTATTGTCTTATTTGACTGGACAGTGGTACCAGCACAGAATGATTTAGTCACATTAATTGTCTTCTCTGTTCTAGTTCTACAGAAGTCTTAAGTCCAGGTGATAGGAAGGAAGTGCTAGGAACAAGGTCTCATCTTCACTGACGTTCTAACCCCTACTTATTACAGCAAATGGCACCTTATAAATACCACAGACAGATATGTCTAAAATGGGGAGAATGATACCTCCTTTATAAAGCACTTGAAGATCTACTGACGAAAAACTCTATAAGAGCTAGGTATTATTATATACAGGTCTACAGCATGCAGACCATTGTAATCCATGGGAAACCAGCCTTATAATTCAAAGGCCTGGCAGCACACCCGAAAGTCACATGACAGACATAGGAAGAGGACATGATTGGAACATGAAACAAGGTGCTCTGGAAACAATAATGGGGCTGGGCCAGTCAAGTGGAGCTGCCACCAACTGCAGACAGAACAGGAAACACCAGAGGGCTGGGGAGTGTGGGGAGAAACGTATGGGAAGACAGTAGCAAGAAAGTGACTGCAACAAAGGACTAAGAAGGATAAGTAGTAAAAGAGGGAGTGAAGTTCTGGCAAAGGACAGATCCATGCATCATATATATATATAAAAGAATGAATTACAACTAATTTACATGGTTATAATTCCATCACTGATTCAGTAACAGGCTAATGAAATATCAATAAATGTTGACTTTTAATGACTACATACATGATTCAAGCTTTGGTCTTATGGTAAATAACTAGAATACCTCTATGGAATTGTAGCCCCTTACTTCACAATTCCTGGAAATTAGTCTGAATTTTATACACATGACGCATGCTGTTTTTCTGACCCACATTTTTATTGCTCCATACACAATTGATCTTCTCCTGAAGCCAAGCAAATTTTTCTTCCTCATAAAACAATTCCCATAGGGTAAGATTGAACAAATGCAAGATTTCCATTAAGTAACGAAATGGAAGATGCATTTCACCTTTACTCTGAAGATATGGGAGAACTCTGGGTGATTAAGAATGAATCTTGTAACCGAAGTATCCAGACCATCCAACAGCACCACAGAACATAAAGGGGCAAAATTTTTCATCAGTTTTATTCTAGCATCTGCAAGATGACAACAGTTAGTCTTAAAACACTATATTTCACACAAAGTAGAATTCAAGTCCAAAACTGATACAATGAACAAATTCTTTTTACATTATCTGACCTTCTTAATACCTGTGAGGTAGGTATCACCTCCATTTGACAAATGTGGAAAGAGAAGCAAACCTCTTATGTGATTTGCCAAGAAGTCAGTGATGTGCAGAATTAGAATTCATGAGTTCCTATTTTCCAGTCCTGTACTTGAAGAAATAAAACTACAGAGCTCCATGGAAAATGAGGAAGTATATTAGTACTCTAAAGCAAGGCAATAAACAACACCCAGTCATTTTCATTGCCATGCAAAAGTTATAAAGGCGATCTTGAGAGTTTGCCAGTGACTACGTTTACAACTATAGACCAAATATTTGTGTGTGTGAATGTAGTGTGGGAAAGATGATGGCTGGATGGCCCTAAAGACTATAGTACCCACTGGACAGACACAGCATGAAACACACCTCTCCCCTTAGTCCAGGTGACCTTTTAGGATCACCTAGTCTGACCTCTTATATAAAAGAGGCCCTAGAACTTCAACCAGTGATTCCTGCTTCTAGCTCAACAACTTGTGATTGAATAAAGCACATCTTTTAGAAATTCATCCAGTCTTGATTTAAGAACTGCCAGCAATAGAACATTTACTACAGCATTTGGTAATCTGTACCAATGGTTAACTACCCTCACTGTTAAAAATTTGATTCTAATGGGAAGTTATTCTGCTTTGCCTCTAGAGAAACAGCCAGAAAAGACATCAACAGCAATAGTGGTGATGAGGACATGTAGCTAGACTGGGACCACCCTACGTCATTTCACAGAGGCCACTGAATCATGTCAGGTGAAGATGACTTTTGATCACAACTCTAGTCTGCATTCAGAATGGTGACACAAAGATAAAAGGCTTATCTCACTACAAGGTCTCTGGAATTCTTCAGTCTGCCCCAAAGCAATTGGTTAAGGGTAGCCCTACATGCAACCAGCCCTAATGGCTCTTTACACCCCCAAATAGCAGACTCCCCACCCAAGCACACTGCTCAGCCCAGGCTCACCACGTGGCACATGATGGGCTCTGAGCATCGCCCTGGCTGATATCCTCATCTCCTTCTTGGATTGCTCCAGCGTCTCGTAGGACACTGCTTCGATGGTCAGGGCACAGTGGGTCTGAGGGGAGAAGAGGTCGTAGGAAGGCTGATCCTGAGTGATGGTAAATCCAAACACTTGGACTGCACCATAGAGGCAGGTCAGGCGACATTTCCCAGTGAAGGTCAGCTTCTGTGGTGGGCAAACAGGAGATGAGATACTGACCACGG
>NC_048316.1:1426075-1440218 GCF_013100865.1 Trachemys scripta elegans | reverse complement strand
CCCCCCACCTCCTCTTCTCACCCCACTGCCCCGTCCCACCTACCCCCAATTTCCCCCAAGGCCACTACCTCACCTTACATGTGCGTCTTCTCTAGGGTCCAGGCACCTAATTAGTGGAGCCATGCCTGTGGGACTCCACTAATTAGGTGGGTGGCCCTTCATTTTCTTGTGTGCGGCCACCCAGGTGTGCACCTTAGAGGGAACTATCCACGGACCACCTGAATGGAACTTGCGGACCACAGTTTGAGAATCTCTCATCTAAAGTATACACATACCATATAGAGGAGGACACACTTATGATGGTAATTTATCTTTTATTACCTTTGTGAGCCTCGCTGAAGAAGTAGTTTATTAGCAGAGATTCTGATGTACATCACACACTGGCTTTTTTCTCTTCTCCCTCCCTATTACATGTAGAACATAGTGCAACATATATAGTAGTTATATCAAAACACTTCTAAATGCCCATAACAAAAGCCCCACACAGCCCACTGTACTTCCTAAAACACTCCAACACCTGTGACCCTTGTTGAATGAAACTATAAAATAACTAACAGAGTGTCCTGTGGCACCTTTAAGACTAACAGATGTGTTGGAGCATAAGCTTTTGTGGGTGAATACCCACTTCGTCAGACGCATGTACATATCAAATAACTGTTCGGTTTAAAGTGAGGGGGAGGTGGGAGAGAACTACCCTAGAGAGAGTATCCTCCATGAAGATCATGACCTAGTTAATTCATGCCATTTCCACTGACCACAGGGTCTGGGCTCACCTGCAGAATATCACAATAGATAAATCCCTGGTTGGTTTGTTGTTTTTACCTCAAAGCAAAACTTCCTCCCTTCCTGGGAAAGTGTGAAGTCCTAGTTCCTGGGTACATGTTGTATCTGTGGCATTTGCATAGGCTGTCTATGTAAATAGTCCAAGGTACTTCAGGGTCTGAGAGTCTAGCATTGTCTGAGAGGCAGTAAGTGTCCATTATATGCTTCCCAGCCCCTTCTCCAGAGAGATCTGTACCAACAGCATGATGCTTTCTCCTCCATTCATTTTATATTTGTATTTCTTGGCTCCATGTTATTGGGCTTTCATATGCCAGAACATGGAGCCTTCTTCTGAATTCAGCATGGACGGGGATTACACGATTGCAGGATTTTTCCGACTGCATAGCTACTCAACAACAGTGAAATCTAGACCAGAAGTTGACATATGTGACAGGTAAGTGAGAAGGTTAGGGCTTGGGGCTGCAACAAATACTATGTGTCAGTACCTAGATAGTAGAGTCAGTGCGGCTACGCAGGGGGTAGGCTGTAATTACTGCTTAACATTCTGTCCAGTATTATCTCACTGCTTCCTTGTGCTCACGGTCTGTCTGCTAGATCCACCTGGTGCCTCTCATCTTATACTTAGATTTTAAAGTGTTGGAGCAGGGCCCATTCTGTGTTTGTACAGCAGCTAGTACAGTGGGGCTTCTGCAACCCAATACAAACAATAACAATAATAATACAGTGACCAGAGCTTTAGAAATGCTGTTAGCCTAGATTAGACAGACACAAAGAAGGAAATCATATTTAGTAGGAATAGAAACAGGAGGCGAAACAAGCAAGAAAAAGAAGTAGAACAACAAGTAGGAAAGCAGATATGGGACAAAAAGACCCACGGCAAATAGACAGGAAGCTGCAACAGAGATGACGCATGGTGGGCTAGGAGTTGGGGCATGCAGGGCTCACCTCTCATTAATAAAATGACAATAGTCCAAAATATCACAGCTTAGTTGGTGTGACTGCGGCCATTACAGAAGAAAATCTCTGCTACAGCCAAGATCCACTCTGTGCCATCAGAGATCTGGGGAGATGTAGGTGGTTTCTCCTCTTGTGCCACCTGAGCAGGAGAAAGGGAGCAGAGCAGGGCAGTGAATCTGCCCCATAGGATAGTGCATAAGGGGTTGCTGATTAGGAGAGGGACAATGGGGATTTGAACTAATAGGTAAGATCTGATGTGTGTTGTGCAAAAATAAATAGCGGCAACCTCAGTGTAACCGTACAAAAAGAAAGATACTTGTGCTGCTGGTCTCCTCATGAATCCCCCATGAGCCATAGTACACGTAGCAGAGGGGGCACAGACAGGTGAAGTGATTTGTCTCAGGTCACCCAGTGTGTCAGCATTAGAACTCCAGGCTGCCTGGCTCTTGGACCACATTGTTGTTATGCCAGGTGTTGCCCAGGGTGCATCTCCAAGATTCAGTGAAGCCTTCACATCTCTCTCTTGCCTCTACAATAACACCTATATTTCTGCAGCGCGGCCTCTGTAAACAGCCATGGCTACCACCTGTTCCAAGCCATGAGATTCGCCATCGAGAAGATAAACAACTCCAGCAGCCTCCTCCCCAATGTCACTTTGGGCTACGAGATCTACAACACATGCTCAGAATCTGCCAACATGTACGCAACACTGAGTATCCTTGCCCAGAGCAGGCAGCACCACGTGGAAGTGCTCAGCAACTTCACACACTACCAGCCCAAGGCTGTGGCTTTGATAGGGCCGGACAGCAGCCAATTTACCCTCACCACCGCAGCTATCCTGAGCATCCTCCTTATGCCAGAGGTAATCAGTAGCTTGTCTGGAGCAATGCCAAATATATTGGAAGCAGTACGGTCTGTGGCAGGGTCAAACACAGGAGCTGATTGGGGTAATCCTGATTAATCAGAAGAAGGGCAGGGAGTGGGCTTGTGGTTTGGGGTGGAGGTGGCTGGAGGATCAGTGCTCCGAGCAGGTGATGTGACCCCTATGGTCCTTTGTGGCACGTGGGACTCAGTCTCGGTGTGACTCCATCAGAGGTTAGGCTCATTCCTAGCGCTGAGAACGACATGCAGCCATGCTGCTTACTTGGTTGTTTTTTCAATGTGTGTTGCTGCAGCCACCACATCCATGTGCCCTCCAAATACCAGTCCCCTCACGCCCACAAGAGTCACGGCTGATGCTGGTTCCTCCTGCCGGTATCGCTGCTCGATGCCAATCGCCCCCCTCCTCCTCGGGTAATCACTACTCAGCACTGACCTCCACACGGTACCAGTGCCCATCCTCTCTGTGCAATTTCCCAGCTGGAGACACATCTTTTCCCTCATTCCCTTTTGCAGATTAGTTACGAAGCCTCCAACGAGATGCTGAGCCTGAAGCGTGCCTACCCCTCGTTCCTGCGCACCATCCCCAGCGACAGGCTGCAGGTCGAGGCTGTGGTGCTGCTGCTGCAGGAGTTCGGGTGGAACTGGATTGCGATGGTGGGCAGTGATGATGCCTATGGCAGGAATGGGATAAAGACCCTGCAAGAGGTGGTGGCTAAGCATGACATCTGTGCCGCCTACCAAGGAATCATCCCCACGAAGAGGGGCGCCAGCAGCCCAGAGCTGAAGAGGATGGTTAGAGTCCTTGTGGGGACCGGGGTCAATGTCACCGTCGTCTTCTCCAATGTGGACAGTGCTAAAGACTTGTTTGACATGGTGGTTCAGGAGAATGTGACCGAGAAGGTGTGGCTGGGCACTGAGGCATGGTCTCTAGCCTCAGAAGTCTGGAGCATCCCTGGCATCCACAGAATAGGCACCGTGATTGGGTTGTCAGTCAAGCAGGCAAAGCTTCCAGGATTGGAGGAATTTGAATCTGCCCATGTGAGTTCAGAGAAAAGTAATGTAGCCACGTGTGCCCCTGATTTGGGTCCTGACGGGAGGGGTGGCGGGAGCAGCAGTAAAGAGAGCACCAGCCAAGGCTGCAATCAGATCTGCACAAGGTGCCACTCACTCACTTCAGCACCCCAGACGTTTGACATTTGGACCTCCTTTAACGTGTATTCGGCGGTGTTTGCTGTGGCCCACGGCCTGCACCACTTGCTGGGTTGCTGCTCGGGAACGTGCAGCAAGGTCAAAGTCTATCCCTGGCAGGTGAGTGGGTCACGGGGAAAGGACCCCCTCTCTTTTGTACAGGAGCGAGAGTCTCCTTGTGTGAAGCTGCCCGGGGGCAGCCCGAGCTCAGGGCAGGTGTGACTATGCTATAGTCAGAGCAGGGGGCTGGAAGTAGAAAGGAGCAGAAGTATAAGTATCTAGCAGGATGAGCAGGTGCGCACCAGCTCCAAGCTCTACCTGCAAGCTGCATGCCGTCAAAGCACCAATAAGGTTTCAAGGCTGGTGAATTGAGTCCCAGAACAGGCCAGCACTGCCCTGCCAATGGGCCTTACCCTGCTCTGGAGAGACCATCTCTAATCAGAAGAGAGGATGGATAGTAGCTGGGGGCCTCGGACACCTGGGTTCAATACCCTGCTTCCCTATAGGCACCGTGTGCCCTTGGGATGCCACTTACGGTAAACTTTTCAAAAGCCCCTAAGTGAGTTAGACGCCTCCATCTCTTGAAAGGCAATGAGACTTAGGCATTTTTGAAAAATATACTACTAGTCTCTGTGCCTCAGTTCTCCATCTGTAACATGGGCATAACAGGACTGCTCTGCCTCCGGGTGGTGGGGGAATTCATGAGAAAGAGAGAGCAGCAAAGACATGGACACTCCCACCCTGTTAAGGCTCTAATCTATCCCCGACTGGGGTCTTTGCCCAGCGGCTGAAGCTTTATGTGGGAATCTTGGATCTTTTCTGTCTGTGGCTTTTTTGTTTTCCAGCTCCTGGAAAAAATCAAGCAGGTGAATTTCACTCTGCAGAAGAGCCAGGTGCATTTTGATACCAATGGGGATCCCCTGACAGGCTACGACCTTGTCGTGTGGAAGTGGACTGGCCAGACCTGGTCTTTTGATGTATTTGGGTCTTACGTCCAAAACCCAGACAGACTGAACATTGGCCAGGATGGATTCCTCTGGCATACAAAGGATAATCAGGTACCACAGCATCTGAGCTGCATGCTGGGAAAGGAGTGGCCTCAGGAGGGTAGGGCAGTAGCACCAAACAGGGATTTTCTTAGCATTACAAACAAAAACAACCTCCCCTTATTCCTGAAACTTGACCCTGCATAAAGCTTTGTGTCCCAGGGCTTGGAGGAGCAGACTCCTCCAGGCCGGGAGGGGCCCGCCTCACCACTTCTTCTGCGCTGAGTCACATTTTCTGGTCATTGTCAGGTCGGCTGCATCTCCACAGGTCTTTCCCATAGCAGGGTGAAGCTGGGGCACTCAGCATCTCAGGGTGTAGGCTCTGTAACAATCGGGGCTGGTGCTCCTGCTTGCATCTTAATTTTCAGAAAAATCTCTCTCAGGAAGAATCACCCCAGGCATGGCCTTGTGCTGCTCCCACCCGCAGTCCTGACCCCTTTCCTGGACATTAAGGTGCCTGGAAATATACGGAACAGCCCTGTGGTGAGCAGCCTGCGCCGGTCCCAGGAACTCAGCTTTGCTCAGTCTGTGCTGTTTCCTAGCTGGCCCAGCTGTGATGGGGGCTTGCTCTTGGCAGGCCTGACCCTTGCTGTGCTTTCATCTAGGTGCCTGTGTCAACTTGTTCAAAGGTCTGTGTAAAAGGAGAGAAGAGGATGCAGGTGGGGCTTCACCAATGCTGCTTTGACTGCGTGGCCTGCCCCACAGGAACCTTCCTGAACAGCAGTGGTCAGTAGTCATAGGGGTCACAGCCAGGGCAAGCTGGTTAATCTTGTCCTGCCATTCCTGTGTTCCTATCCCATGCACCTGGCTCCATGCTCCTCTTGTACACGCTTACTCCAGCCCTTCTCTATGCTCCTTACTTTCTCCTTCTCATCCATCCTGGCTGCAGCAGTTTCCTCTTCTCCTCCTCCCATTCCTTTTCCCCTCCTCTTGTGGAGCCTGGTGACTAGCGTTTGAGATGCAAATGGCCCAGTGCAGCTTGCTCTCTGACTTCTCCATTTGTATAGCTCTCAGAAGGGCTGCAGTGCTGTGGGTATGTAAATACCGGGTCTCCCCCCCAGCGCCGAGTGCTGGCTCCAGTGCACTCCTGGCTGGTGCTAGGAAGCTGTGGTTTCAGATGGGTTGCTGGGAATCAGATGAACAGGTGAGCTGAAGCTGCAGCTGCCTGACTCCTCTCACTGTGAGCTTTGGGTAGGGGAAGCAGGTGTGACAGCTGCTGCCTGTCCTGGGAGGAAGATCCTGCCCACTGTTGTCTTTGTCCCGTTGGCGAGGCAGGCAGACAGACAGACAAACCCAGAAAGAATGAACAGCACCAGGTGGCAATAAATATCAGGGCGGAATTTGGTTAGTGGCAAGTCGATGGTGCTGGAAGCGATATGAAAAATGCTTGGATGCTGGGGGCCAGGTGGTGTCCAGGGCTGACTGCAGGATTAGCTGATCCCCGCTGTGCCAGCCACAAATACAAACCTATGGCAAGAGGATGTCTTCGACCCCTTTACTCTCGCTCAGTAGACGCCAGCAGACTCCATGTCACACTAGAGTATGAGCTTTGGGCAACCGCCAACAGTGGAGAGCTTCAGGGGTAAGTTACTCAGTGTGCTGGCTGGGTGAACACCTCAGCATCCAACCTGCAGGTGGAGGAGAGAGCAGCTGCTGCAGACATGCCAGCCTCTGTGGGGCTGTTGCATCTGCTGGAGCCCTCATCACATGTTCCCCCACCCAGACTGGCTGCATGAGCTGTGTACTTTACCCCTACCAGGACTCCAGGTGGTCTGTAAGCCTTAGTTCACCCAGGTAAGCCAACAGAAGCTACTGCCCCTGACTAAGCTAGGGGGAGCCATGCTGAGGGAGGCCACTCTGTAGCCCAGAGTTCTCCCATTCTAATTCCTTTCCATATCCTGCCACAGACACCCCAGTGGTCTCAGAGGACCATTAACAGCACCAGAATTGCACTCACTCACTCTAGGGCTGAGGCCTTTGGATTTGTCACCTTTTATACTGTCTCACTGAACCTTGTTTGGAGGTGGTGCACATTGATCCCAGGTCATTAAAGACCCTAACGCACTTTACATAAGGGCTGGGTTGTTATTCCCAGCATCTGTGCTCCACCCCAGAGGCAGCTGCATCCCAATGGTGGGTGATCCCTGTACGCAGCTTGTTCAGTGTTTTGGGATCCTTTCAGGCATGAGGTGCTATAAGAAGGCAGATCATTATTACCATAACCAGCATGGTGTGTGAGCAGCATCTCAGCTCCTCCATTCCCTTCCTCTGCAGACCTCTACAATTGCCAGCCCTGTGGGACAGATCAGTGGGCCCCAGTGGGGAGTGAAATCTGCTTCAATCGGACCATCGAATTCCTGTCCTGGGCTGACCCCGTCTCCTGGGCCCTGCTGACTGGCATCACCCTGCTGCTGCTGCTGCTGGCAGGGACAGCTGCCCTCTTTGCCCAGAACCTCACCACGCCAGTGGTCAAGTCGGCAGGCGGGAGAATGTGCTTCCTCATGCTGGGCGCTCTGATCTGTGCCTGCTGCAGCCTCTACTGCTACTTTGGGGAGCCCACCTGGCACACGTGCCTGCTGAGGCTGCCAGTCTTCTCCATCAGCTTCACCATTTGCCTCTCGTGCATCGCAACCCGTGCCTTCCAGATCATCTGCATCTTCAAACTGGCTTCTAAGTGGCCTGCCTTCTATAGAGCCTGGATGAGGCACAATGGACCAAACCTGTTCATCGGAGCCTGCACAGCCGGCCAGCTGGTGATGTGCCTGGTCTCGCTCAGCACCAATCCCTCAGTGCCTAGGAAGGACTACAAGACGTTTGTGACGCTGATCATCTTCCAGTGCTCGGAAGATGACGCTGTTTGGGTACTACTCTACAACATATTGCTCAGTATCTGCTGCTTTGTCATCAGCTACATGGGGAAGGACCTGCCTGAGAACTACAACGAGGCCAAGTGCATCACCTGCAGCCTGCTTATCAACTTTGTCTGCTTCATCTGCTTTCTCACCACCTATGTCTTCTACCAGGGCAAGTACCTGGTGGCCATCACCGTGCTGTCCAACCTGACCACCCTCTCCGGGATCTTTGGAGGCTACTTCCTCCCCAAAGGCTACATCATCCTCTTCCGAGCACAGCTCAACACCACTGAGCACTTCCAGATGTCTATCCAGAGTTACACCACGAAGAAGAGCTCGGACTGAGCCCACGGGCGGGGGAGCAGGGACACCTTGGGGTTTATATGGGGGGGTGGGGGGAGGTCCCTCACAGCTATTGATCTCTGTGTGCTCAGCCTCCCAATATGGGGGAAGAGGGTGAGAGATGTGTGCAGGGAGCTGCAGGGGGGCTCTATTGGGAGATGGGGGTGCAGAGGGGTGGAGAGAGATGAGCTCAGGCCTGTGACTACCTGCTGGGCTGTGAGGTGAGAGTAGCTGTGTGGGAATGGGGCGGGGGGGGGGTAATGAGCAACATGCCCTGCAGGGGGCACATGGGAGGATGCTGGCCACATGGGGCCAGTGCTGTGGGAGGTGTCAGCAAGAACAGGATTGACAGGAGCTCCCCTGTTTCAGTTAGAACCTGGGCCCGGGGCCTTGCCTCACTCCCCGCCAGCCTGTGGGGTGAGGGACAACTCAGCCCATGCTCTTCGTCTTCCCTGCGAGTGGACGGGCGGCCCTGTGACAGAGCTGCATGCAGCGGCCTGTGCAGGGCACGGAGGTAGTGATCCCATAGCCTGGGGGGGGAGGGAGTTTAGGGGCAGAGCAGCGAGGTTAGCCCAGGGCAGTAACACTTTGCTGTCCCCTTTCGCGGCTCCCCCCACCTCCAGCCCTCCAAGGGATAGTGCTTCCCAGAGCCCCATCCACACTGGTCCTGCTGCCAACTCCAGGGCTGCACTTCATAGCAGCACGGGACTGGCTCCATGAGCTAGTGCACATCCTTAGCCTGGCTCTATGGCTCCAGCATTTCAGGAGCACTGACTCCCACTGCTATCCCCTGCCTGGCATCCTCATAGCCGTAAGATGGCAGCGCTGCATGCCCCCTGCCCACTTCCAGCCTAAGTTGCAGATCACAGACCTGGAGACAGCAGCAGGTCCCAGGGGAGCCACATCCTCCAAGACTGCTGTAGGATATGGGGAATGGAATGGAAAAGAGGCACAAAACCAGATGGCACAAGTCATTCTACAGTACTGTGTCCTGGCTATTAAACACTTCCCCCCAAGAGAGATCTGGGCTTCTCTTTTCTCCCTACTAAACGGATGGAACGCCCAGTGAGTGGGGCTGGGCGGGGAACGGGATCCCCATGAGCCCAGCACCTCGGAACAGGAGGCTCTTGAAGATTTGCTCATGCCCCTGGAACTGAGTGGCTGATGGTCTCTCAGGCTGGTTACCCAAGAGATGTGAGAACAGCTGCCTGGGAGGCTCAGGCCATTGGCTTTGTCAGCTCAAGGTGGCAAGGGGGAGGCTGAGCTCCCTGGCCAGCCTAGGATAAAAACGCCCCTTTTCTCTCGGGTGCTGATGTGGGCAGAGAGTGGGGTTGGGAACAGGCTGCTGCTTCTCAGCACCAGCACCCAGGCACGGGCCCATTCACTCCCACGGCCACAGGGGACACTAAGCAGAGGGAACTTACACAGTGGGCACTCTGCTCCAGTCCTCATGCTCTTCTCCCCCTGCATCGGAAGCCATCTCACTGTGCACTCAGCCCCTCCCTCTCACCTTCCCCACAAAGTCCCGACATTAAGTACTATTTTTGTCAGATAGTTTTTACTGTTAAACTGCCATTAAATATAACACAGGAGAAAAAAATCGAATGTCTCTCCCGAACAGCAGCAACAGCACCCAAACGGCCACCAACAGTCAATCAAACTTAACTGAAAACTCACGCACTGCTGCATTACAGCCCATAGTTAGCCCTGCTCCTGTCCCTGAGGACTTACAAGAGCCTTTGCCAACACTGGCAGGGTGACTGGCTGCAAGCTGCGATTCCCAGGGCCTGCTGGATTTGCCCAGGGAGGCTGAATGCAGAGCTTTGCTCCTCTCTCGGGGGGAGTCACTCAATTGTCAGTTTCAGCTGAGAGCATCCAGGGGAATAACATTTGCCGCTACCTGTACGAGGTTCCCTTCCGGCCAAGTAGGCCAGCAATGACCAAGGGGACAGAGCTGTTCTGCCTGGAGCAGTTTATAGCCTGTCCCTCAATGACAAGGGGCTCTTTCTGCCAGGGCCTCCGAAGCCCCTCTGCTTTCCCTGTGGCTCTGGGACAGGCTCCCACCCAGCAGCCTGCACTCAGCAGTTTGCTATTTGTTGCTTCATGCTCCACGAGTGATGCAAACTGCAGTGCCTCCTGCAAACTCCAGGCCTAGCCTCCCCTGTGCTGGGAAAGAGCTTCCCTGTAGATGGGCAGGAAGCCAACAGAGCTTTCTGAATGAGATATGCAGGCTCTTTGTCTTCCCTGGATACCCAGAACACACTAGGCACCTCCTTGCTCCAAAGAGCTCCTATTCTCAGCTCAGTGACACAATAAGGTCAGAACCAAGGTGTATCGTGGGAGGGAGCCTGGGGAGAGGAAGGACGATGATGCCAATAACACAGTCATGCTGGGATGCAGAAAGGCGTGCACACAGCTGGAACAGGCTACTGAGGGAATTTGTACTCAAATACCGCAAGCTCACCCCCCCCTTCACACCCCCCCCCCCACTGCTCACTCACAGAGGCCAGTAGGCTACAGGGTGTCTCTCTGGATTCACTGCCAGGGAATTTTTCAGGTAACAGTTTTACTCTTCAGTATAAAACCTAGGCCAAACAGCAAAAACCGCCAAGCCCCCACCCCCAGTTCTGGCCACCCTGGGCTCCAGCTCCCAGAGGCTTTTCCCCTTGGATCTCTTAGCACGTAGAGGAAACAACACACTGCACTGCAGCAGGAGCCCATCTCCATCCTTCCCAACTGAGGCCAGGTCTTTTCACTACCACTTCAGTATAACTTGTCACGTTTTCACACATAAGTCACACCGATCTTAGTGCCAGCGTGGACAGCGTTATGTCGGCGGGAGAGCATCTCCCAGTGCCTCTCGCAGAGGTGGATTCATTGTGCTGACAGGAGAGCTCTCTCCCGTCGGCCTAGAGCGTCTTCAGCGGACGCGCAGCAGTGGCGCAGGTGCAGCTGTGCCTATGTAGTGCTCCTCGTGTAGACTAGCCCTGAGTCACTTGGTGACTTGATAATCCTTTACTACCTTTCCAGATGGGCCTGATAATTGAACAGGGCTACTTGGCCCCAGCCCCCAGCCCATAAAGGGGGCCGAACACCTGTTACACAACCACAAACACGAAGCACTGTGCACACACCCATATACAAACATTGCACACACTCCTCCCACACACTATACTATGTAGAGGGGCACTCGCTCGGCCCTAGGGGGCTGTGAACAGGCACTTGCCTTCCCATCTTTGTCATCCAACCACCCCCTGCAGTAGAACGACTCCCCTTCCTCCTACAGGCTCAGTGAAGTCAGACTAGTTAATACCTGAGTGAAAATTTACAGGGAACCACTAGTGCTGGTGCTTCCCCCTTAGAGTCGGTACGGAGCTGATAACCTAGGACACTGCTGCTGGAGAAGCTGGGACACTTAGCTCCTGACCCCTATGGCCGGTGAAAATCCTGTGTCTGTTATGGGGGAGAGTGGAGAAGGAATCAGTGTGCACCCAATTCCCATTGAGCAAGATCACAATCTGCCTCACAAACCCTGCAACAGTTTCATTTGAGCCTGGGATTCTTTTTCACGTCCTCTCTGGAACTCTGGTGTTACACTGCTGTCGGTCTGGCTCTGCCGCCCCAGAGGTGGCTGCACTTCTGTGCAAGGTGAAGTGATCTGTGTACACCCCTTGCAGGGTGTCGTGAAACTTTCTGGGCTCATATTTATAAAGGGCTTGGAAATGCTAGAGATGTGCAGTGACATCACTACCCATGCCTACCTTCTTTACCATCATTATCCTGTGGATTACTGTAGAGCCGAGAGACCCAGCCCAGAGCAGGGCCCCGCTGTGCAGCACACCAAGAGGCAGACTCTGCCCCCAAAGCACTTACACTCTAAAGAGACTAGACAGGAAGGCTGCTGGGGAGGCGGAGGCACAGTGCTGGGTTCTTACATCACCACCACGCTGCGGCGCTTTCTCCCATTTTCTGGAGTACGTTCACTGTCTTTTCCTGTGAAAAATCCTGGACTGGAAACTGGTTTATTCTGACACACACAGTCATCTGGCTTCATGGGAAGTGCCGTGCGGGTGGTAACCTCTGAACTGAGGGGAACAGGGTGTGGCCACTTTGTTTGCACTCTGAGTGCGGTGGAGAGCTCAGCGGGGTGGGACACTGAGGGATGCAGACTCCCATACTGCTGCCAAGTGCCCCTGGTAGCCCCTTTTCCTGGAAACAGGATCTTCCCAGGGGGTTTGGGATTCCTCACAGGTGGGGGAATGTGGAGAAGCCCAGGGGGAGAGCGGTGCTGTGATCCATGGTTTCCATCCATTTCAGCAGGGTTGTTCAGGCACTGGGGAAGCCCATGTGCTGTGCATCTCCAAGGAAATCATCCTGCATAATGCTCGTTATCCAGGGATCCCAAAGCACTATTCACTGGTACGGACATCATCATGCTTCCTCTTTGACAGATGGAGGTTGAGGGACAAAAAGGAGAGAGACAGGCCCCAGGTCAGAGTCAAATGTCAGGTTGCCCGAGGGCCAGGCCAGTGCCCTCTGCACTAGACCACACTGCCTCGAGACAGGATGGCACGAATGAAAGAGCGGGGAGCACCTGCTATGTCCAGCTCGCTATTCATGTCCCAGGACGCGGGCTCTTCTTGACTCTCTAGCTGGACTAGTACCTGCCCCTCTCTAAACATCATTATCACGCCGTAGGGCCCTGCAAGTGGAGAAACAGCCACACTCACTCCTTGGCACCAGATGGAGGCAGGATGGGGATCATTAGCCTCTGACAAACAGAAAGTCATTTCCATGTAAACATGAAGATGAAACTCTCCCTGCAGCGCCAGGGATGAGTTGGAGCCTGCTAGCTAACGAGCATCAGAACTGTTTACAGAGCTCTGATCATGGCAGCGTCTGGCTGCTCTCACCAAGGCATTTGCAAGAATCCTTCTGTGGTGGTTCCTTCCATGCTGGGGTCCCCAGACTTGTGCCCTGTTGTTCAACGTGACATGAATCTGTCACACATTTTTACACTGCAGAAGGTATGGCAGCTGGATGGCTTGGGCCAAATACAGCCAGCAGGGCTCTGCACTGAGGGGCCAAGTGCAGTCTATGGTGACTCCTGGTCCCAGCATGCAATGCAGCCTTGCTGCTTGGATAGCACCTCTGGACTTGTTTCACCGTTGCCATGCACCTTGTGTCGTCATACACACCAACGCAAAGGGAACATAAAAAGCTACCATTCCAATATGGCACCATTCCACCCTTGACGCTGGTGTAACGACCACACAAGCTTCAGGTCTCCTTCTCCCTCTAGGACAGTCTTGGTGGGCTGCATTTCTATGTTAAGGATGGGGCACCTGTAACATGGTCCACTGTAGGCAAGACCTGTGTGCCAGTAACCTACCCTATTCCTATAGTGCCCACGGTGTGGGGGTTTGCTGTACTCAAACAGATAAAACATACAGCTCAAAAACAGTGATTTGAGCCAACAGAGATGATTGCACAGAAAGGTCTCCTAGCAAAGGGCCAATGCCACACAGACTGCAAATCAAGAGAGGTAGAAGCGTCCATAAATGGCCCCTTCTGGATGAACAGAGTAGGCAGTTGGTGCACAGACCGGTAATGGCGCACACACTAGCATTCCCATATGGCCATCCAGAGGGTGCACTTTAGACAGCAATGCTTCAAAGTCTGGCCCAAGCAGACGGGAGAAGTCTGACGGGAATATACACAAGAGTCAAGCGCTGGAAGGAAAGGGCTCCTGAAGGAGAACCTTGACCCCAGAAGTAAAAACCCCAAACCGAAGAGTCCTGGAGCAGGAGACTCGTGCCCCATCAGAGCTGCCCCATGGCGATATCGCTGTCCCCTGTCACTGCTCACTTTGCTCCGCTGACCCCTGTCCTTGCCAAAGCAGAGCTGGAGGCTTCCTGAAGGAGGCTGCTCCCAGCTCCCAGGACACCCGGAGAGTGAAAGACAGGAGTCCGGGGTGGGAAAGGCTCTGGCAGCGCAGTGAGAATCCTCCGCCCACCTCCGCCCGAGGATCTCCCAGCAACCGGCAGCTACTAATTAACAAAGGGCCCGTGGGGCTCGTCTCACCGACCCCCC
>NC_048316.1:1383194-1421121 GCF_013100865.1 Trachemys scripta elegans | reverse complement strand
GCCCCCAGGGCTCCCCCAGCGCCCCCCCCCGCCGCGCGCTGCCCCCGGGGCTTCCCCCCAGCGGCCCCCCCTCAAGGACTCACAGGCCCCGCCCCGTGCCGTGTCGTCACGTCCGGCGCTTCCCGAAGATGGCGGCGGCCCGGCTGCAGTAGCCGCGCTCGGTTCCCTGTCGGGGCCTCGGGCGCCTCCTCTCCCGCGCCGGCTGCCGGGACCCCCGGGGAGGTGAGGACACGTGAGCGGGGCGGGCCTGAGGGGGGGCCATGGCTTCCTGGCGGGGCGGGGCGATGTCTCCCGGCGGGGCGGACCGGACCGGACCGGANACGGGGCGGACCGGACCGGACCGGACCGGACGCGATGTCTCCCCTCAGGGCGGACCGGACCGGACCGGACTGGGGGGCGATGTCTCCCCCCGGGGCGGACCGGACCGGACCGGATTGGGGGCGATGTCTCCCCCCGGGGCGGACCGGACCGGAGGCGATGTCTCCCCCCGGGGCGGACTGGAGGGGATATCTCCTGAGGAGGGTGATGTGGGTCCCCCCCGCCCCCCCAGGGCCGCCTTTTTTCCTGCCTCCCTTGGCCCCAGCCCCGCTGGCTCACCCCTGCCTCCTCTCCCTGCAGACCATGGATGGCTCCTTTGTCCAGCACAGCGTCCGTGTCCTGCAGGAGCTGAACAAGCAGCGGGAGAAAGGCCAGTACTGTGATGCGACCTTGGACGTAGGCGGGCTGGTGTTCAAAGCCCACTGGAGCGTCCTGGCTTGCTGCAGCTGCTTCTTCCAGAGTTTGTACGGAGATGGAGCCTCCAGCAGTATCATTCTCCCCGAGAGCTTTGCGGAGATCTTTGAGCTCCTGCTGGACTTCTTCTACACTGGACACCTCGCACTTACCTCAGAGAACCGGGAGAAGGTGCTTGTTGCTGCCAAGGAACTTTGTGTCCCTGAAGCTGTGGAGCTGTGTCAGGGCTTCAAGCCAAAATGCTGTGATGGCAGTGATCTAAACAACCATTGCCTTCACGAGAAAGGTCCTAGAGAAGATCTTAATGGCCACTTAAAGCAGCCAACAGACTCAGACGGAGAAGAAGCTATCAAAGCGGTGTCTAAACCTAATGTTGCCAGTGAAGTCAGCCCCAGCTGCTGCACTAGGAGAGCCAAACTATCCCAGGGACCAAGTGGGAGCCCATCTCTTCTTAGGGAAAGGCTTAAAAGGGCTGTTAAAACAAATGCACTGAGCAATTCAGGTGAAGTAAAGAACACCCAGGAATGTAAAGAAATAAAAAGGCCGCCTAAAAGAGGAGGCACTGAAGACAGAGGCATCAGCAATGAGGTGGTGCGTGGCGCATATCTTAACATGGATTCTTTTATGAACTAAGAAACTATTCTCCTTAGAACTAAAGGTTTAAAACTTAAGCAGGGAGAGATTTGCTCCAGAAAAATGAGCATCAAGCATATAGGATGTGTCTACTAATCTTCTCAACAGAGCATGTGTTATAAGAGGGCAAGGATGGTGGTTTAAGCACAGGAGTGGGACTCAGCAGATGTGGGTTCTATTCCTGAATCTGCTACAGAATTGCTGTGTGTCCTTGAGCAGGTCACTTAACCTCTGTGGACCTTAGTGTCCCCCTGATCTGTAAAGGATGGAAAAGGTTTACCTATATCTCAGGGACATTGAGGCTTAATTGACTACTATTTGTAACTACTTTGAGCTCCACAAATGGAAGCTACTACAGAGTACAAAAAAGAAAACGAGTCCTTGTGGCACCTTAGAGACTAACAAATTTATCTGGGCATAAGCTTTCATGGGCTAGAACCCACTTAGTCTCTAAGGTGCCACAAGGACTCCTCGTTTTTTTTTGTTTTGGTTTGGTTTGGGTTTTTTTTGCTGATACAGACTAACACACCTGCAATTCTTAATGAGTTTGTGTATTAAAAAAGGAAGAAACTGGACATCTTAAATTAAAGAAGTACTTTGGCTCAAAGATCAGATGAAATTTCATTATAAAATTATTTTAAGGGCAGGAACTTCAGAACCACTGAACAGAAATACCTTCTTGTGCAGTGTATATTGGCCTTTTGAGAGTCAGTATTGCAGGAGGCTAATGAGACAAACACTGGCTGGAGTTTGAAGAGGGCTGGGTAACTCTGATGGCTAATAACGATTTCTGTACAATTTAAGATCATGGATTCAGGGTGTTGGCAAAGACAGGGAATGATTCCTGTGTACAGCAACAACAGAGTTTAGTTAGGTTTTAAAAAAATCAAACTAGCCAGGAAGCAGCTGCTGCAAAAGATGCAGAGATGCTTGGCAGGAGGAGTGTGATTGGGTGAGTGAGTGGGGGTGGGAGAGTTATCATCTTAAAGCAGTGGAACAAGCTAAACACATCCAGTAGTCAGACCCTGCCCCTTGGGAGTTATCGGGAGAGGTTTGTAGTCAAATCCATCGAGTTTTAGTTATATTTTCCTGAAAGCTTCTTATTGTCAGACGGTGGTGCTGTCCACAAGCTCCAGCGTGTAGCTGACTTGTATAATATTGCAGTACTGCTGGAGATAGAATTTCTTGTTCTGTCTAAGGTGTTCATTGAGTTAACGTAATGGCTCCCTGTTCCATCGCAGTGGGAAATGCAGGTTGTTCAAGTGTCTGATGACGTAGCAGCAGAAGATGATGATGGAGAAGTTCATGAGGAAACAGGTGAAGATTACATTCCTGAGAAAAAGACCCTGAGGACCAAAAAGAAATCAAATTTGGCAAAAAAGCCTAGCAGTTCGGAGCCTGCAGGGAATGCTGGGCTGGTAGAGGCTGGGACTCCTGGGAACAGAAAAGGTACAGCTGTGCCGGTTGAATGCCCCACATGTCATAAAACCTTCCTCAGCAAATATTATCTAAAAGTGCACAACAGGTAAACATTCTGATTTTTATTCCTGTTCCTTACCTGTAGTAAGAGGGACCTGTGCCCGGCCTGGCTCCCAGCAGGGCTGGGCTGTACAGAGCAGTTGTGCTGAGTGGTGAACTTGAGCTCATTTCTGAACTTAAACACACAGGTTTAGGCTATGAACTAATAGCACTGGGAGGCAGGCGAGACCCGAGAGAATAGTCTGTGCCGTCGGAGTCTCTTTACTTGTTTAGAGAAAGCTCCAGTTCAGGATGAAAACCTCCGGGGGTGCTGAGGATCTTTGCTAGAGGAAGCCCCTAGCCCTAGCATTTCCCAGCTGCCTTTTTATGTTTCACTGGATCACATTTCCTGTTTGCAGCTGGCCAGGGGCAGATACCAATAAGACCCTCCATATAGAGGCTTGGAGTCACTGTTTGGCACAGTGACCCTTTCAGCACTGGCTGGGTACTGAACCCAGCTAGCTGGTAGGGCTTCAGTTGGGGGTGAGAGAAACAATTTCTTGAAATGTGCTAAATTTGAGTCTGGAATGTCTCTAAAGCAGCCCAACCCCCCCACCCCCCCGCACCCTGAACTCCTAATTTCTGGCCCCACCCAGAGCCCTCACCCCCTCCTGCACCCCAACCCCAATTTCGTGAGCATTCATGCCCCGCCATACAATTTCCAGACCCAGATTTGGCCGTTGGGCCAAAAAGTTTGCCCACCCCTGCTCTAAAGGTTTGAGTAAATAATGCATCTCAAGCCTCTTCCAGTCTGGCAAGTCTGGGCGGGAGAGCAGTATCGCTCGAATGGAGATAACAGCTTGTCTGTGTCGGGGGCTGCAGCACTGGGAGCAGATCTCAGTGCAAGCGCAGAGGAACTGCCACCTGTTAAAATTTGGTCAGACTCTGTATGTGGAGCTGCCTGGACTTGTTTGTTGTTTAAAACAATCCTAGAGCCAGAGAGTGAGTGGAGCTCTTAGCCCCATAGCAACAAGTGAGAAATACGGCGTAGGTCTTCAGAGTGGTAACTGATGCCTAAGGGAGATCTAGCCCACAGTAGCAGCAGGAGGAGGGAGCCCCAGGTTCCTTCTTTAAAATGCAGACACAGCTCTGTGACGTCACCTCAGCATTTCCTATCTTCACCTGCAGCAGTTGGTGGGGGTCAGCAAGCATGACTGAGATGATGGCTGTCTTCTGGAGAAGCCAAGGGTGCGAGTGTTGTGCAGGAGAGCCTTGGTGAACTGATGCTCTGAAATGCCAAGGGAGCAGCAGACCGGCTTCCTAAAGGACAGCATTCAGAAGGGTCGCTTAGGATTTTAAGCTGCATTCTAACAACTTTGACCACAGATAATGTGTTAGTGTGAACAACATTTAACTATGTATGAGTTTATAAAGTTTTTATTGTCCCCTGGCTCCAAATAGCTGGCTGCAAATGAGCAGTGCTTCACTAGCCTCTTCTAAACTAGGCTGTGATGGGGGGTGTGGACCTAGAAATGACCCTGAGTCTAGTGAAGGTCGTTGTTCATGAAGCCTCTCAAGCCACAGGACAGATTTGGCTAATTGTGAAAATAACTCATTGTCTCTGTGAGTCTGCTTCTCCAGTGTAAAACAGTTCAGACTACTAGCATCCTGGCTCTAACTTGGGATCCTGTTGTGTGAGTGGCTCCCTAACCTGTCCCAAGGAAATATTTGCCATTGCTGTTAAAGACTGAGAATTACAAATCCTGTTTGTATTCCTTTTAGGAAACACACTGGAGAAAAGCCATTTGAATGTTCCAAATGTGGTAAATGTTATTTTAGGAAGGAGAATCTGCTGGAGCATGAAGCTAGGAACTGTATGAACCGTTCGGAGCAGGTACTTCTGGGAACTGTCAAGGGAGGAGCAGGAGACAGCAGCTGTTAAATTGTTAAAGCTGCAGCCCAAACAGATAGCATGTCTACAGCCACTTGCTTTGTTCATTTCTTGCCTAGAGCTGTAACCTGAGCTGTCTGGCCAGAGAGAGACTTCTCTTGGGGTGCCATGTTCTAAGAGTTCCAAAGGTCCAGATCCAACACTGGGAGGCTGGAACAAAATAACTTATGTTTGGCTTAAGGAGTTTCTATAAAGTGGGACATTGTGTGCATCGATGCTCAGTGCTGTGCTGGGTCTGTTACATCCACTGCCTTTCTGTGCTGATGGGACGTTAGCACAAATGCTGACTAGTTTAGAGAAGGATGCCTCCCTCTGGCAAACCAAGGCCATCTCCCCAGGAAATAAACACCGGGCATAGCAGGAAAACCTTATGTTAAATCCTGTGAGTTTGGCCATTTTGTTGGGCAGTTGGGAACATGAACAGAATTAGAGCCTCCATTGCAGCCTCCTATCCAGCCTCCTAGAACCAAGATCAACCTCAGCCATTGAAATTCAAAATAACATTGAAACTACCTCATCTTTCCTCTCCTGTCTTGCTGGTATGTGCCAGTTGAGCTTCCTGCTGAAGGGTGTTCCAATCTGGTGTGGGCCTTGCACAGAGACTTACAGCAAGAACGCATAGATTGGTGCAGCATGTGTAGTCGCCACTTGCTTTGGTTTGGGTTTTTGGGACAAATGTTAGTTTGGTATAACCAGAATATTCTGACTGTGTATTATAAAGAGGACATAATGTTTACATGCCAAACAGTGTCCTAACTAAACTCTGAGGAGTCTGAATTCTGATATGCACCTGTTTTCTATGCCAGCTTCTTGCTTTATCTTCCATCCCCTTTGCCTGTGCCCTTCCTTTCTTGCCTTTCCATGAGCAGAGCTGCTTCTGTAGTGAAGTATCAGAGGGGTAGCCGTGTTAGTCTGGATCTGTAAAAAGCAACAGAGTCCTGTGGCACCTTATAGACTAACAGACGTATTGAAGCATGAGCTTTTGTGGGTGAATGCCCACTTCGTCAGACGCATGTCATGCTGCGTCTGACGAAAGCTTATGCTCCAATACGTCTGTTAGTCTATAAGGTGCGATAGGACTCTTTGTTGTTCTGTACTGAAGGGTCTCGCTGACTATCTCATCTCCTCCTGTCTTTTTCAGGTTTTCACCTGTTCAGTCTGCCAGGAGGTATTTAAGAGGCGAATGGAATTACGGCTGCACATGGTGTCACACACAGGGGAAATGCCTTACAAGGTCAGCACAGTGGGCCCTTGAGCATTCCTGGGAATGACTGAGAGAGGCTGTCATGAAAAGAAAGAGGGGCGTGTGTGCAAAGATGCCTTTCTATTCTGGAGTTGAGGGACTGATCACACCCAGCCAGGCCTTGAGAGCATGCATCGCCATGTGGCAATGACTCAAGGAATTTGGGCTGGTGCTGTGGACGTGCCTGGGTCACTGGGCTGCTGCCTACACCTTAATTCTGGAATATTGTTTTGGTTTATTCCCTTCCTTTTATGGCAGCTGCATTTATCCTGTGTCTTAAAGTGCTGATCCCACTGATCCCTGCTTCCTGTCGCCAGACCATAGATGTGCTCCACATCTCACTCCTCTCCTTGAGAAAGGGGGTGTGCCTTGTAGGGGAACATGCAGGCAGAGCCCAAGGATTATAGGACGCACCTGGAATTTAGGGGGCTTGCCTGGTTATATGTTGTAGGCAAGTGGAAAGGCACTGGGGAAGGATTTTATGTCTTGCATCTTTCCTCTTCTCCCCTTTGGCCACTCTGCATTAGTAAAACCTTAAACTCTTCTAACTCAGTGACTGCTCTGGAAATGGCCAGAGGCTGACTCTTGTCTCATGTATTTCAGTGTTCCTCCTGTGTACAACAGTTCATGCAAAAGAAGGATCTTCAAAGCCATATGATAAAGTTACATGGTGCTCCAAAACCACATGCGGTAAGGGCAAGACTAATGTGGGGTGGGCAGAGTTGACATTTTGGGGGTAAAATATGGAATGGGTCCATGGGAATCTTGAATTATTACTGAGGGAGGAGGGATTCTAGTGCAGTGGCATGAAGCAGTGATGGCTAATCAAAGGATCCTAACCTTCATCTGGTCCTAGTGTGGTGTGGTGCCAGGCAAAGAACATCAGCTGGGCTGACTCTGTAATTTAGAGGCTGGCAGCCTCTAATCCTCATCTGGAGGAGGCTGTGTCCACCAGAGGCTTGGCCTGGGCCTTGCTTTTGCTCTTGACTGTATTCTCTGGGAAGCCAGTTCCCTGAGCGTGTGACAGAACTCCTGCTGTCGGCCTCTGATCCTAATCCCTCCCTCTGGACTTGTAGTGCTCTGCCTGCTCCAAATGCTTCCTGTCTCGAACGGAGTTGCGCCTGCACGAGGCATTCAAGCACCGTGGGGAGAAACTGTTTGTCTGTGAGGAGTGTGGGCACAGGGCTTCAAGTCGCAATGGCTTACAGATGCACATCAAGGCTAAACACAGGTAAGGCATGGTGATGGGGGAGGGGGGGGTCCCCAGGTCACAAGCGTTTGCACATCCTTCAGCCCCGTCTACTGTCTGTCTTCCTTGCAGACCTGCTGATCTCTGGAACATATTGCAGGGACCAGTCCTGCAGCGGCCAGGAGATGAACAAGGCGGGACGGGGATAGGCATCACCCCCCTTTAGTGGTCTTTGCCCCTTGAGAAATAGTACTACGGAAGGCCAGCACTTGGTTCTGCAAGAGCTGGCCAGTACTGCTTCTTCCCCCAGAGATGTAGCTTACCCATATGCTGTTTGCAGATTGTGTGACTTCCATTGGCTCAGTCGGTTCATTGTCTTTGGAAGCTGATCAAGCAGTTACTGTATCTGGTTTCGTGGTGTTCTTTAGGTCACCAACACATTTCGTCAATGTTTTCTTCATGCTCCCTATCAGTATGGGGTCCCCAGGACTAGCTGTAACATCTGAGGGCGAAGAGACTCTAGCTTCTGCTCTTTGTACCTATAGACTGGTCTAGGATGTTAATCGCAGTTCTTGGATCTCTTCGGGTCTTTGTTTTGAGAGAGGTTTGAAACAGGTTTGAATTCGGGAACTTTGGAACAGCTGTGAAAGCTGACTTAACTCCCAGGAGTCTAACCCTTCTAATGGAGAGCTGTGGGTAGGGGTTGTTCCCCCAACCAAAGAGGCTCTTCAGGATGGGAACAAACTGAACACGGTTCTCATTGTCCTTCCAGAAATGAGCGCCCCTATGTGTGTGAGTTCTGCCATCACGCCTTCACCCAGAAAGCCAACCTCAACATGCACCTCCGCACGCACACAGGCGAGAAACCTTTCCAGTGCCACCTTTGTGGGAAGACGTTCAGGACACAAGGTACAGACAGCATCCTTTGCTTGGCCTGCAAAGCTGGCTGTCATTACAGTTCCTCATTCCAGCCCCTGGAGAGCTGCACTGCCAGGGCCCAAGCACTGAATGTGTTTGTCTTAACTCCAGCAGGGGGTGTTCTAATGGGCCAGACCACAGGTCCAGCTGGTGCTCTGCCTCTAGCAGCATCAATACCTGATACCTTCAGGGGAGGGTCATAGTAAGCATGCCCTAGTGCAATTCTTTCCTGCCCCCTTTGGGCTCATACTATGCAATGCTGCCTCAGGAATAGGAAAACCTAATAGAAGCTAAAAACTCATACCAGCTGGAAGGGAGGGAGAAGTGACCTGTGGTACCAAGACAGTATGGCAGCCGCTTTTCTTCCAGATTTAAAAGGCCAGCTACCAGAAAAGCATGCTGGGAAATAGAAACTAAGGGAAGAGTTGAAATCCCCCTCCCATCTTTCTGGATGTTGAGGTTCTAGGAGCGAAAATGTATCCCAGTGTTTTCAGAAACCTGGTATATTAAAAAAAAAAAAAAAGCAGCTTCTTCAATGTATCGAAAGTAAAACTTTCAGATGTTTTCCAGACATCAGCTGCATCCTCTGCTCAAAGTTCACCGCATCTCACGGCAGTGCTGAAGTAGATTTTTATAGGCCTATCCTAGCACCTAAATAACTTCTGCAGATTTTTTAAGATGTTACATATTTCTGTCCTTTTTGAAATACAACACTTGTCTCCTCCCCAATCTGTCCCTGCAATGAGTTCCAAAAGTTACTGCATGAAGCTATCAAATGAATTTACTTATTTCATGGAGTATCCCCTTATTCTTTTATGCCTGGACACTGTGGAAGGGAGAGACTGACCACTCTTCCCAATACCCTTAACTGAAACTATAAAAACAGTGAATTCCCATTTGCATCTTTTCTAAAAACTCTAAGAAAATAGTGTCTGAGGGCCGTAGTGAGTATAAGAAGAAATGGCAGCACTCTGTGGTAAAGTTTCTGTACATGAAGGATAAATTTCCTGTCTCTCTCATCTGTGTTAGCGAGTCTGGATAAGCACAACCGCACACACACTGGTGAACGCCCCTTCAGCTGTGAGTTTTGTGATCAGAGGTTCACGGAGAAAGGGCCCCTTCTGAGGCACATTGCTAGCAGGCATCAGGAAGGAAGACCACACTTCTGCCAGATCTGTGGGAAAACATTCAAAGGTAATGCCCATTACAGCAATGCTGCTGCATCCTCCTGCGCAGGAGTTAGGAGGCCTCTAATTTGCCTTGAGCCTCTGTATCTTAATTCATAGTGACCATGCAAGTGCTAGTCAGGGAATTAGGACATTCTGTTTGCCTGCTGTGGCAATCGGAGGCAAATAAATGTCTGACTGCACTCCAACTCTTAACACTGTTTGCAGAACAGAAGTGGATCCAGCATTTCTGGGTTTTGTCAAACATGGAGTCTCTTGCAGGGATTCTTATGTCCATTGCTGATGCAATATTCAGCAAAACTGTTAGAGAAAGCGGAGCAACGGGTGGGCAGGAAGGGGAGAGAACACGTCTCCTTCAAGCTTTTCCTGGGACTTAGCTGGCCAAGTTTGAGGCTTTAGTACAACTCTTCAAAAAGGAATCTCCCTTTCACCATGTCCCTTGCCATAGTAACATTTCCCATGTAGCTCAGGCCTATGATTGTTTAACTCAGGGACTCTCCGTGCAGTGTTCAGACCATGAACACGTTGCCATGTTCAGCCAAGTGGCTAATAAATGGTTTCTAACTTTCCCTTCTCAGCTGTTGAACAGTTGCGTGTCCATGTTCGCAGACACAAAGGAGTGAGGAAGTTTGAATGCACTGAATGTGGTTACAAGTTCACCCGACAGGTATGGGGTTTTCCTAATTCCACTTGCAATGAACAAATGTACTCTAAGCCCGATTGAGTCACTAGCTTTCTGTTTGCAAAGAGATGAAACAGATGGGAACAGAATTAGTCTTATAAAGTGGTGTATTTCTTCAGGAGGGAAAACATAGGGGTCCTAAACTGAAGCATGTGGACAGGAATGAAGCAGAGCAGCACTTGGAGTGTCTGAGCTGCCGGCCGCTGAAGCGGGGTGAAAAGGGCAGTGCCAGTAGGTGCCCTTGCTCCTTTGACCAAGTTTTCCCTCGGTAACCCCACCAAAATCTCATCTCATTTACTAAAGTCCTTGGAGGGGTGGGAAGAGAGGAAGCAAAGAAAGAGATTTCTATGGACAGGTGACACATCACACTGGGATAAAAACCCCAAAAGAATGAAATGCTTTAATGAGTATTTGAGGCAACCTAAATCTAGTGTGAAATATGGGCCTCTGCTCTTTGCTCCTAGCCTGGGTAGTGGCTGTGACAGATGAGAAATAAGTGAGGATTGAGTCCCTACTAGAGCAGCCCGGAAGGCTTCAAAAATGGGACTTTCTTTCCTACTAGCTGTGTCTGCCATTCCCTCTCCACAGCTGGAATCCTGCTCCTGCTGTGTGACCACGTGGTGGCACTGCCTTCTGGCCCCAAGGAGAAGAGGCTAAGTTACCACCTTCTCTCTTAGAGGAAGTGTTAGGGGGACAGAAGTTTCTATGGAAGAGCTACCCCATCTTTGTCTTCTTACCTGTTGCCATTTCCCCCTTCCTATGGCCTTTTGGGAGGAGGGGGTCTGTTCTCCCACATTTGTGAATTTACTGTGTGCATTTATTTCCCTGCATGCTTTCTCCACCCCTAGTGCTAATTAGACTTAACCTTTTAGCCACTAACATTCCTGCACCCTGGACCTCATTCATGGCCAAGAGGAGGCTCTGCTGTGCATGTTTTAGGTGGGTAATGATAGACTTTGATTGCTCTTCTTTTAAAGGCCCACTTGAGGCGCCACATGGAGATTCATGACAGGGTTGAAAACTACAACCCCCGGCAGAGAAAGCTGCGGAACCTAATCATTGAGGATGAAAAGGCTGTTGTGGTAGCACTCCAGCCCCCACATGAATTAGAGGTGGGGCCTGCAGAAGTCATTGTGGAATCCCTCTCTCACAGCTCCCTGGGTGAAGCAATCCCTGTACAGAGACTATGTTCAAATGAGACCTTCTCTATGACAGATGTTATTGAACAATCTCTTATCATTACTACAGCGATTCCCGAAGATTGTGAAACATAGCACTTAAGTCCTTGTACACACCTTTCCCTCTCAAAAATAAATAAAATGAAGTCTTAGGTTGGACTAACTGTTCACAAGGGCTTGATGTTTGTGTTTCAAAGCCTACATTCTCAAAAGTCCCCTGCCTCTTACTTTAAAAATATCATCCTTGTACTGAGCTTTAAGGGGGTGGGGAACAGTGTCTAGTCAAGTGCTGAGCTAGTGGAGGGGCACAAACTAGGGAGTTGGCAGCTTACCTCTTAATGAACCAAATGTAAGTGAGCAGAATAAATCTCCCCTGCTTGAGCTTGGAATATAATTTTTTATTCCCTCATGCTTAATACTATCAACTACCTTTCTAACCCAGTTGGAAAGATACTGCCTTTTACAGACTTGTTTAGAAAAAGTAGTTTTGTTTTGGGGGAAAATGCCCTCCAGCACTGTGGCAGGAACAAGAAGAATGCCTCCCCTAAACCATCCTTCTGGTAGGCATCTGTAGATGATATAGTGAAACTTCACTCCTAATATCAAGTATGGCAGTTGTAAGTGTCCATGTATGGGTCACACTTGTGTACAAATACATGGATCTCTCCTGGTGGCAGCAGTGTTGAAGTCTGGCTTTACACAACCCAATGCCATTAACAGCATACCAAAGTTAGCCTTCAGGTAAGAACTACGTAAAGTTGTTTAGTAATCCCATTTTTGCTAAGGAGACTCCAACCCCAGCTTTGGATAGTTTAATTTAGGCTGCATTTATCAAAATCACCTAAACAAATTAAGTACCCAGATCCTACTGAATTTTATTTGGAGTTGGGTATCAAGCTCCACTGAAAATCCCTTAATGACTTATACAAGAACAGCAAATGTGTGAAAACTCAGAGCTAATCAATCTCTCCAAGAGTGTACTTGCTTCCCTGCCCCTACCCTGTTAGATCAGTAATGCAGAAAGACTCTCTAAAATGTTAGTTCTCTAGGGAGAGATGAGCCGAATGCTATGAATGTGATTGCAGGAGGAAAAGTGTGATTGTGTAAATATATTCCACGTAAGCAATATTGTAGCTGTGTTGGTGCCAGGATATTAGAGAGAAGGTGTGTAAGGTAATATTTACTGGACCAGCTTCTGTTGGTGAGAGAAACTAGCTTATACGGAGCTCTTCTTACTTCTCTCACCTATATTCCACTAACTTAACTCCTTGGCCATAAACTTTTTATCGGGCTTGGAATCATGCAGGCATGGTCTGTGATCCTGCACTATAGCTACAAGCTGCCATTTTGGTGAGAGGAGAATCAGCCCTGTAAAGGACCATCCTCCTGCAGAGACAAAGGGCACAGCTGGGGCTTTTTTACCCTGCTGCTCATTTTGTGGTGTTGGCAACCAGCACAATTTAGGAGCTATAATGGTGAGCAAGGGAAGAGAGTGGGCCTGGCTCACCACAGACCACGTGGAAGATGAGGTTTAGCTCATCTATCCCCCTGGAATGGACTTGGCACAACAGCTGTCTGATTGCTCCATGTAAGGGCAGTTTGAAATGTCTTGAGTGAAGGCTTGATATTGTAAGTCTTCAACACTTTCTTTAAAACAGGTGGCTGTATTATATAACTTTTACTTTACATGCTGGTGCTTTTAAACTCAATCGTGTACTGATCAAGGACAGACAGCTGAGATGATTAAGTTATCATACCTCTATCAATACTGAGGCCTGCTCTACACTGGGGAGGAAGGGGGAAATCGATCTAAGATACGCAACTTCAGCTACGAGAATAGCATAGCTGAAGTCGATGTATCTTAGATTGAAATAAAATTACTTGATCCAGCGCTGCGAGGACGTGAAGTGACACCCGCGGCTCCCCCGTCGACTTCGCTTCCGCCTCTCACTGAGCTGGAGTTCAGCAGTCGACGGGAGAGCGAGCGGGGATCAATTTATTGCGTCTACACTACACGCGATAAATCGATCCCCGTAGACGTACCCTGAGTTACTAATTCCAACCACCGAAGGATGCATCAAGTAAAAACCCACCAAAAAAAAAAGCAAGTTCTCAGCTGCTTAACAGTTATAGGAGGAGGCTGATGAGCAACTTCACAATCTCGCAGTACTTTATCCATAAGGCTTGTATCACTAAGATAGGCATGGTCAACTTTTTACACTGAGGGCTGTCTGCACAGCTTGTGAAAAGTCATGTGTGCTTAAGGATACCAAACTCTCGTGACCATCTCTGTCCTTTAACACTACCACTGTTGACAAAGCACCTACATTTAAGATGCAAATTCTCCAGCAAGAGATAACTAGTACATCAGCTGTGAGGCAATTTAAGGGAACTGAGAATTTCAACAACTGGACTACTTGAATCCCCTGCTACCTTTACAAAAAGCTTTTGCAGACTGTGGCTGAAAGTTGCTTTGGCTCTGAAGTAGATTTAGTTTAAGAAGTTTGTCAGTGCACATATCAGAATTCAACCAAGTTATGCTAAAGCATTTCACAAGTAGCTGATTAGATTCCAGAATGGAGTACAGATTAGAGAACTAACTTCCAGGGTTATTTCTTAAGTGACACTATACACAGTACCTTGGACCCCTCAGCCTGATTTTCTGGTTATTGTAAACTGCCACTCTTGGAATACTAAATTACTTAAGTCACTTAAAGTGAGACGATCTATGGCAGCAAGACAGCATAAGTATCTGCATTATTAGCAGTACTCACACAGTGACAGCCATGCAGAAGACATTTTAGCATAGTTCATTTGTGATAGGAATGCCGGGAACATTCTAAAAATGGTAGTGGAGCAAAAATGGGATTTGTTGCAAGTGTACTTAATAGTAACTAACAAACAGCTTGGAAGAGAACTCTTAGATCACACTTCCTCTATGGGTGAAGTAAGACTACCCTTCAATGTTTTCTCTTTGGAAAGGGACTATTTAATTTGACAAACATGCATCAGAGGGAGAGCCACCACAGGCAAATTAATCCTATCAGATCTAGAAGCCTCCCTGCCGTCACTGAGAGCTGAACAAAACGTTTACATTTAACATGTTTTATTTAGCTTGATCATTTCAAGTAAGTTTAAAAACAAAAGTATGAATAAAATTCCAAAATCTGTCAAAATGTAGAATGCCTTTGCTTCAAAGGATGGTATTTAAACAGTATTTAAAGGTTTGGACACAATGAAAATCTACAAAAAGTTATAAATACAAACCTAAAGTTACTCAGCTGGTTTTGGAACGTCAAGATGACATAGGTCCAGCAGAGAGCACTACGGGAGGAGAATGTTCTACATAAATATACTTTAATAGTTCAGCATAAATACTTGACCATTCTACTATGCAAATTAAGTTATACTAAATCACAACATGTAGGCAGCAGTGCTCCACATCTTAAGATGGACTTGAATACATGTCTTAAACTACTGACACCCTACTGAGCACCACATGGTTGTGTTTACCATTCCCATTACAATAACTGCACAAGCTCAGTGGAAGATGTAGGTTTCCTACTGGCTACTATAAAATTTGTAATACTAAAAGCCTGACTGAGATAACCAAATGGTCCACTGATTGGTATTCCCAACTTCCAAGTAGGAAACTCAGTGAGTTTTTCGTTCTTTCCAGCTGGTAGCACTACCAAGGGTCAAAGTCTGACATATCAGTCTAAGCTTCTTTGCCTAATACGGAAGTAGGAGTCCCACCATCTTGTCTAGTCATCCTTTGCCAGCAGACTGATGTTCATGACACGAAGCTCTAGCAAGAGCTTTTGGAGCATGATCTCCAGGACTCCCCTGCAACGTGTGCAGAAGTTTCCAAAACAAAACAGAAGTTGAAGTTTGCCAACTCTATCAAGTTGATTTATACAGTAACTTTGTTCCACCCACTGTGAAGTCTTGGTAGACTGAAGTCTGTCAACACAATCTAGTTGCTCTATATCCCTGTCTCAAGCTACATTCTGATAAGGCACTGTCAATAACCTATCAAGGTTTGAGTGGTCCAAGTTCAGGATAATGGGAAGAATCTCTGCTGAAAGTTTGCAATAGAGAGAAAATGTTCGAGAGAACAGACTCAAGAGCTGTAGAAAATGCTTTATCCCTTGGGAACTTAGGACATTTCAGTGAGTTAAGATATCCTACAGCATCTTCCAAATGAAGAAGCCTAAAGATTTGTGTGATTGAATATCTGGGTTTGTCACATGTAGGTGAAGTTTAAATTCATACAGTTTTCCCACTGAGAAAATGCACAGCTACCATCTCACCCACTATTTCACTTCATCATTCTTTCCTAAAGGACATTAATGCTTGCTTTCAACTAGACCATGCTGCATTTTGAAATTTAAGAGCTTTGTAGGAACAGTCAGACAATCAAGGAATTAGCAGGAAATTTCCTCTTCCATTGAAATGTGCTTGCTTAGTTTAAATACAGGAAATAAAATTAAGCCTGCCAGATCACTTAAGTCTGAAAGCAAAACTTACTGATTACAAAAGCAATAGCGATCTAAACAAAATTCAGTCTCTATGCACTAACTAAAGGCCCTGATTAGCATTTACCAACTGCTCAAAAATTCCAACAGCTGCTTTAAATTATTTTGATGAATGTCAATTCTCACGTGTAGTATTAACATGTTAGAAAGTTCTATCACTCAGCAAATTGATCCATTTATAAACCGTAAATTTACCTTAGCTTAGCCACCATTCTTTATCATGAATGTTTGAAGCAGCATAAAATTATTTTTCTATATACCAAATACTGTAATCAATTACTTTGCTCAAATCCATGGGACAGTTCCCAAGGAAGCTCTTCTTTATTTCCTCCCTTTAAATAAGTTCTCCCCTAAAAATACCATTCTGATCTACTTCCTTAATGTCTAAATAGTGAGACTACCCCTTCTGCATTTTATAGTGTCCCCATCTACTATCCAGGACCTATCTGCTTAATCTAGCACAAATTTTGCCATCCTTTATATAAAAAGAGTCAAGTTAAAGTCTTTAGAGCTTATGGAACATCAATAATAAATAGCAAATAACCTCACTAGACAAGACCATACTGCAGAGATTTCTCTGCCAAGTTCAACGGCAGGCTAAAGTTTGATAGAAACAAAAAGGTTATTCACATTTGAATGTCAATGGAGGAGCATGTTCTTGTCCAAGAGATCTTTTACATGAGCCCCCAGCCCCTAAAGTCTCCCCCCACTCTTCTTCTCAGATGGATATTTGCTTAAAAAAAGAAACAAATGCATTTGACATTTCACTCAATCTAAGTATGTGAATCATTTTTAAAATGATAAGTTTCTAAAGAAACATTTTCCTAGTAAGGACCAATAAAAGCACAAGCTGCTTGGCGGTAATGAAAATTCTGTATAAAAACTTACAGTGCTGTAGCAGTTTTTAACAATTAATTTATCACATTTTTAAGGTTGCGGTGGAGGGAAATTTCAAACTTCATGACTCTCAACCTTAATATCCTTGCACTGAGCTTTTTATGCAAATGCAGTTTAATAGGTTCTTCATAAAAGCATGAAGAGTGACTAAAGTTTATGGTGGCTCAGCATATTTAGGGCTAGATATTTATATCCTCATATCTGCACATCTATAATGAACCCAAACTTTGTGGGTGGAATTTTCCCTCAGATCATATTGGCAAGAGGTCTATCTTCCTCTGGAGCACTGAGAAGAGCATTAGATCTGCAGGCATATCTTACCAAATCAATCTCTCCCCTTTCAGAGAGCCTCTGGTATTAGCGAACTTTAGTCCTCCCTATCTTCTGTGTTTCCATAAAATACCGCCACAAAGAATGGAATTTGGTGGCAAATATGAAGTGTTATGATGTGGAAAGCTGCTGACTGCAGGGTACTAGTGAAGGCTGTCTGATCAAAAGCTACACAGGGCTGCCTGGAAGAGCAATATTGGTGCTTGAGTAACAAGTGATTTTTTAAAAATACCTGTTTTTTTCCAGAGTTCTCTTATCAGAGCTTTTCTGTGGCTAATGCTGCACCTTCTCCATCCACAGAAAAGTGCTGAGGGACAATGCACCCAAAGAGGCCTCCAACTTTCTGCCAACTATGCTTCCTACAACAATATTTTAATCTTTCAGGGTTACTACCTCCCTACTTGCAATTACTGATCAATCCATTTCAGAGTCTCCAAGCACCAGTTTGCCTCCTGCCCTCCCCCAAAGTGACACTGGTTATTTGTAATGAATTCACTTCAAGCCAGAGAGAAGTTTTTCTACTGTTAACGTAACTCATTAAGATTCTGATTATGAAGATTCTGGCGCTGCCTGTTTAGGTTAATGGCATTATCCAGAGTGATACTGTCATCGTCTTGTGTAGTTTGTGGCATAAATTGTCGGAATATGCTGACACTTCCATGCCAGAAGGTGGGTTCAGGCAGCCGTCCCACTATGCTCCATGTTCGAGTTTCTGGATCATAAGCTTCCAGCACGTCTGAAAGTTCAAATGTGTTATCGTAGCCACCAGAGACATAGAGCTTCCCACCAAGCACAGCCAAGCTCCCTCCAACATGAACCTACAATTAAAAACATGTTATTAGAGACGACCATCCTGGCTTAACAAGGAGATCTTCAAAGACCTGAAACTCAAAAAAGAGTCATACAAAAAGTGGAATATAGGTCGAATTACGAAGGATGACTGTACAAAAAAACAACAGAAGCATGTAGGGACAAAACCAGAAAAGCCAAGGCACAAAACAAGATAAAACTAGCTAGGGACTTAAAGTGTAACAAGAAAACCATTTAAAAATACATTAGAAGCAAGAGGAAGAACAGGGTAGGCCCATTACTCAATGAGGAGGGAAAGACAATAACAGAAAACACAGTAATGACTGCAGTTTTAAATGCCTTTTTTGTTTCAGTTTTTACCAAAAAAGTTATCAGTGACTGGACAACCAACATAGTGAATATCAGTGTAAATGGGGTAGGATCGGAGGCTAAAATAGGGAAAGAACAAGTGAAGAATTACTTAGACAAGTTATATGTCTTGAAGTCAGCAGGGCTTGATGAAATACATCCTATAATATTTAAGAGATCTTGGAGCCATTAGCAATTATCTTTGAGAACTCATGGAGGATGGAAGAGATCCTAGAGGACTGCAAAAATGCAAACATAGTGCCTATCTATAAAAAGGGGAACAAGGACAACCTAGGGAATTGTTCTCCTTAACCAATGAGGACAGGACATGAAGTAATGGGCTTAAATTGCAGTAAAGCAGGTTTAGGTTGGACATTAGTTATGAAGTTTTTCCTATCAGGGTAGTTAAGCACTGGAACAGATTACCTAGGGAGGTTGTGGAATCTCCATCGCTGGTGGTTTTTAAGAACAAGTTATACAAACTCCTGTCAGGGATGGTCTAGATAATACTTAGTTCTGCCTCTGTGCAGGGCACTGGACTAGATGACTTATCGAGGGCCCTTCCAATCCTACATTTATAGGATTATGTCCCTTTAGGTAGGTAAACTGATCTCTAGCCTAGCAGCTAGTCCCAAATTTGTGGGTCCTCTGCTATTGCTGGCAATTGCTGCTCTGGAACAGGTATGGTGCTCACAGGTCCCAGCAGGTGACACCATACCACCATGCCAACACAACTGTAACAGAACTGACAAGTCCCAGCCAAAAGGTCAGCAGCATTAACTCCAACTAAAGGAGCTATAATTCAAGAACCACAAAACAACAAGATTCAAACAAAGATCTCTGCTAACCTATGCAGCTGCACCACATGATGGTTTGGGCGTTTACAGCTTGTCTACATTGTGCATTAGTCCACACTAGAGAGGTGTAAATTCTAGTGCACAATAGAGTGTCACACACTAACTGGCCCACTTGGATCCTGCTAGCATACACTAAAAGTTCCCTGGTGCATTAACGTAGTATTGTATACTACATTAATGCACACTAGAGAACTTTTAGTGCAGGCCAGCTAGTGCGTGACACCCTAGTGTGCACTGGAATTTATACCCTTCTAGAGTGGACTAATGCACAGTGTAGACAAGCCTTCATTGTTCTCTATTGGTCACCTAAACTACAAGTGCTCTGAAACAAGGACTACCTTTTGCTGTACATGGCTGAACATACTGTTAGCATTCACTGAGTTTATTTTGTGTTGTATCAGTGCTTAAATAATTAAGTCACTCCCCTGCCCCAAGAAGCTTATAATCCAAAGGAATTGTTTCCAGCAGTTTTTAAAATGAACTCATTGTCAACATCCTACCTGAAGCATAGGAGGGATTTTGTCCCATTCATTCTTCATTGGATTGTAAACATCCACTTCAGCGGAGTCATCTCTATAAAAGAAAAAAGGAAACCACTATTCAGAAAGCTGTAAAGGCTCCCCCCATTTCATCAAGCACGGGTGAAAGTAGTCCAAGCAAGTGCCGGAAGTGCTACATTAGCACTTTTGCTTCCACCTGGTTACATTCACAAACTCATGTGCACATTGATCAAATTGCACTTGCACTAAGACATGAGATATGGTGCACACTCCAAACTGCTATATGTGGCTCCTATAATGCAGCATGAATGGCCAGCCCAGAAATCAATGGATCTGCATAGCCCCGGGTGCTGAAGAGCTATGGACTACGAGTGGGCTGCATCATTACGCATAGGAAGTCTCCTCACTACTTGTGAATTGGTGCTTGTGTCCAAAGAACGTGAATAGCACTTCTTTGCTTCTCCAAAGTCAAAACTGCACTTAAAAAAATAAATTCTGATTTTGAAAAGATTACCCAGTTAGTTGGGTGCAGTGAACCATACACTGGAGGCTGAATGAGCCCAGAACACCCAGGCAGTGTTTCTGCCTTCCCATGCCTACAACCAAGTATGGGCTGGATGAATGGACTATAAGGTGAATAGAAAGCTGGCTAGATTGTTGGGCTCAATGGTTAGTGATCAATGGCTCCATGTCTAGTTGGCAGCCGGTATCAAGCGAAGTGCCCCAGGGGTCGGTCCTGGGGCCGGTTTTGTTCAACATCTTTATTAATGATCTGAATGATGGGAGATGCAGATGACACTAAACTGGGAGGAGTGGTAGATTAATTAAGTCACTCCCCTGCCCCAAGAAGTTTATAATCCAAAGGGTAGGGATAGGATACAGAGGGACCTAGACAAATTAGAGGATTGGGCCAAAAGAAATCTGATGAGGTTCAACAAGGACAAGTGTAGAGTCCTGCACTTAGGACAGAAGAATCCCATGCACTGCTACAGTCTAGGGACCGAGTGGCTAGTTTTGCAGAAAAGGACCTAGGGGTTACAGTGGGCAAGAAGCTGGATATGAGTCAACAGTGTGCCCTTGTTGCCAAGAACGCTAATGGCATTTTGGGCTGTATAAGTAGGACCATTGCCAGCAGATCGAGGGACGTGATCATTCTCCTCTATTCGGCATTGGTGAGGCCTCATCTGGAGTATTGTGTCCAGTTTTGGGCCCCACACTACAAGAAGGATGTGGAAAAATTGGAAAGAGTCCAGCGAAGGGCAACAAAAATGATTAGGGGGCTGGAGCACATGACCTATGAGGAAAGGCTGAGGGAACTGGGGTTATTTAGTCTGCAGAAGAGAAGAATGAGGGGGGGGATTTGATAGCTGCTTTCAACTACTTGAAGGGGGGTTCCAAAGAGGATGAAGCTTGGATGTTCTCAGTGGTGGCAGATGACAGAACAAGGAGCAATGGTCTCAAGTTGCAGTGGGGGAGGTTTAGGTTGGATATTAGGAAAAACTTTTTCACTAGGAGGGTGGTGAAGCACTGGAATGGGTTACCTAGGGAGGTGGTGGAATCTCCTTCCTCAGAGGTTTTTAAGGCCCGCTTGACAAAGCCCTGGCTGGGATGATTTAGCTGGGGATTGGTCCTGCTTTGAGCAGGGGTTTGGACTAGATGACCTCCTGAGGTCCCTTCCAACCCTAATCTATGATTCCATGATTCTATGAACTGCCCCGTGGTTATTTAGCCGTGCTGCCTGCCCAAGACAGAATGCAAAATTATTTGTATTACAAATAGTACCTAGAAGCACCACTGTGCTATGCTGATAATTGCAGGCCAATCCTAAACATGTTATTTAAATCTATTTATTTCAAAATGTGCACGTTTGGGTCCCACAACAGATAAACTTCCTGCAAATTTGTACCGGATAAAATAATCTGGTTTTGGTGATATGAGTGCACAAGAACATCAGTTAGAAAAATAACTGATATTCTGGGGTGACTTAAACCTCTCCCCACCTAAAATTAACCCTGAAAGGGTTGGACTGAGACTTCAGCCAGTGCCAAGTTTAGACCGGGGTGTGGGGGTGTGTGAATAAAGGCTGGAGAGAGGTCTGTAATGGAAGAACTGACAGCAGCACTATAATCCCACAAGGCTTCTTTTACCCATTCCACTCATGAGACAGGAGTGTGACAGCAACAGGTGAGGGATTATTGTGACACAGAAATGCAATTTGCTGGCATACGAATATGGAGATTACAAGGTCAGGGCAGTCACAGGAGTACTTAAAGTAAATCCAAGAAAGTCCTATCAAGAATGAAGTTGGAAGACTACCTAAGAATACAGAATCTTCTACTTAGTTCAACCACTAATTAATTTGAGCTTCCATTTTAACTGAATCAGTCTCAAGAACTAAGTTAATTGAATTTAAAGTAAAAACTATGTACTGTATTAGAATCCATTTCAATTGGTATAGACTTCTTTTATTGGATAATTTAATCTCTGGTTATAAAGTCTTTTTATTAAAGTTAAAAATTTGAATGAGAGAAGAAAAGTGAGTCCAAGACAATTAGAACTGAGTATTATATTTTTCAGACATTGTTACTGATTTTCCAAGAACTACTATGTTCTTTGCAATCTACGAAAAGCACTCTAGTGATGACAGAGAAAACAAGATCATCTGCTTATTCCAATCAAAGCAATAGCAACAGAGTTTGTCGAAAAAAGAGGAAGGTGAAATAAATAAGAGTCTTTGCAGACATCCCAGAGCACCACCTCTCCTGATGACCATTTGTTTAGAAGCTATCATGCTTGTAAAAGGGTCTGCTTAGTATACAGCAAAATCCAGGTTTTTGAACTATAGTTATTATTAGTTAAAAACAGGGTGGATTTATTTAAATCAATGTAATTTAAATACTTGATTTTAATCACCAAGCAGGAAACCTTGATTTAAATCAAGGATTTTAATCTTGTTTTGCATTTGTACTATAGTTATTTTCTTAAAGAAAGTTGATTCTCACTGGTTGGTAACCATTAAAACATATTTATTTGCAACTGAATATAACCTTTACACTAAATTTGGTGCATCTTTTTTGTTAACCAAGAGGATACACTATATTGATACACTTTATTTAAGCAAATATAAAGCTTAACTTGCATTTATTCAGACTCTTAAATTTTACTTTTTTTATTATGTTAGATAATTTTTAGTTGTGATTTAGTGTCAAGCTCAATTTGAAAATTCTGATTCAATTAAGTGCACAAAAATCAGCACTTTAATTTTTTTATTAATTAAGTAAAATTACCTTAAATATGCAGATACATAAGAAAAAAAAAGTACATCAAAACATGTTCTGCATTTACTGATCTGTTAAAACAAAGTATTATCTGTAGTTAGTGAATTGAACTGATGGTTTCTGATTCTCATTGTCCTTCAAGATTTTGGAATTAGTTGATCTCAACCTCTCACACCCAGTATAGACTGGAAGAAGAAAAGCTTTTCTCCTTTTTCCAATGTACAATTTGTATCTTAACTTTGTCTGAACTAGTCATAGAACTGAACTATCTGAATATACCGAAACGAAAAAATATTCTTTGTGCATCTGCAGAAGATCCTACTACTGTCAAAAGCTGATTATGCACTTCAACAAACTCTGGTTATAGGTGCTTAGCCAGTGACTTCCACCAGTTTAATGGTTTAATTTTCTGTAAAACTTCAGCAGCAAACATGTGCTACTTATTATTATTTTAACTTAATATAGTTTTAATATAAATTATTGTAAGTTTAGGCCTTAACATAGGTTGTCAACTTCAATTTTAATTTTATATAAGTTTATTTTTTAAAAATAAACCTGTATTTAAACAACAACAACACCACCACAAACAACCTCAGATTTAAAATGTAAAAAAAAATCTGATTTTTAAATATTTTAAATATCAGTTTTTATTCACCATGGTTTAAAAAACCAATGCACAAGGTACATGCTTTATAACCAGTTTCCTTAGTTTGAGCTACTTTGGGAAGCAATCTCAGAGCAGGGGTGTCTATGTAGAGGAAAGATGGTCCATGGAAGTCAGGCATTTATAAATCACACTTGTTTAATTCAGTTCTACGGACCCGAAGATAATAAACAACTTAAATACACTGGGATCTCTCCTTCCACCTGTTGTATACCTCAAATAGAGCATTAATAGGAGTTTCATGTATTCAAGTGAAGAGCCAAGACAACTCTTTTAGTGATACTGCTTTAAAAATCCTAAAGTTGCTGTCAAGCCACTTCTACAGAGAAGAGTTATCACAGTTTACAATGTTTATTATAATTAACAGTGCTGCATGAGGCAAATACTTCCAAGAATGAAAGTGAAAACACACTGCTTGCGTGCTGGGAGGGAAAACAGGAGCAAGAATGATTCCACATGCTTGTCTGAATAAGAACAAGACATTCCCATCTCAAGGTTGTTTCTAATATAGAAGTAACCCAAGAGGCTAGTTTTGCTGTGATGCCATATTTATAACTGTAACTAGGGTTGGTTGTAAAGAAGAGGGAGAGTTTTATTCTCACTTAATAAAGAAAAAAATCCACCTAAACTGAAAGTTAGCAACTTTGGTTAATAAGTTACCCTTTGGTCCCATGTATATGAACCTATTGCTTTGAGATTGTCCTTATAAACTATCAGAAAAATATCTCTTTTGCAGCATTTTTTGGGGGGGTGGGGGGGAGGAGGTGAGGAGGAGTGAAGAAGAGGAAGAATTTTTCCTTTGCTGTGTCAGGTAATTTTCTCAGCTGCTTTTCCAATGAACCACCAATGACTTCCTACTGCTGCAGCAACCTGACAAAGGTGTGTATGGGCCAACTACTCAACCATTAGAAATTCTAAACCTTGAACTACCAGTCTGCTGAAAACAGCAAGTAAAGTTGGCTCTGCAAGCGTACAGGATGGATATTTTGATGAAAGAACCTTTTCAATATTAGTTGAATATTGAAAGAGGGAGAGGAATAACTTCAAAGAGCTGCTGGAAGCCAAGATGCTGGACTGAGCAAGAACAAATCAAAATGCAGCAAATAAAGATCATGGATACAACTTATTCCTTTAAGCAAACCCAAAGGTAATAAAACAAAATTTCTAGGGACTATTTTTAATGTACATTTGCTCACAAATGAAGACAGTACACTAGATGAAGGGTTTCAATGATGAAATGCCTTTCAGTTTATTTTTTAAGTGGATAAGTATTTGAACCATTAGAACTCAACTCACAATGGTTTAAAAACAACAACAAACCATTTCATCTCATGTTCTCTTATCTCATTTCACATGTGCTATCTGTGTTTCTATGTGTGTATTTAAAGTAATAGTAGAACTGAATTAAAAGCCAACAGAGCTCAAGGATTCTACTTTAAAGTAGATTTCTCCTCAGTCCAGATTGTAAAATTGCCTCTATTTCCCAAATTGTGGATTTAAATCCAATCCTTCTGCACTATTTCTCAAAAAATCAGTCTACCGTGGGGCGAGGTGGGGTGGAGAATACAGTATTACTTACCTTATAAAGTATATAAGTCCATTAAGAGTCACAGTTTTTGGTGCAAAAGACCACGGAGGCAGCTGTCCACAGTTCACTAGGGACCAGAGGTCAGTTTCAGGGTCATAACATTGTATAACCATGGATTCTTTGCCTGCTAGAGAGCCAATAGCAAAGAGTTTGCCCCGACAAGATGTGGTGGAACAGTTGTCCATTGGGTACAACATAGGCTGCAAAGCCTCCCAGGCGTCTATGGAGTGGTCGTAACGTTCTGTGCTGTCTGAGGCTATGATGTACAACAGTCCATCCAAGACTGTAGAGCTGTGGTATTCTCTCGCTTTTAACATTGGAGACACTTCTGTCCACTCATTCACGCTAGAATTGTATCGCCAGACACAGTCATAGAGCCTTGACCCATCTGATCCTCCTACAGAAGAGAGCACATTTCATAAGTAAATAATTCGCAATATATCCCATTGGATGTGGGGGGTGGAGAGGAAGACAGAGGAGGGGTTTTATGTAATAACTCAGCCCTTTATTAGGTATTCAAAAATGTTACTACTTTCCAATACTATAACAAATTTTGCTACTTCCCCAGCCTACTTGTTATTAAAATATTCAGGGACAGGAGGAAAATGGCAGTTTGTTTCACAACAATTTCAAGGCTAATGGTACCACTCAACCTCAAATTTATTTGGAAATTTCCAAACGAGCCTGTAAATTTGTCTCCCATTTACTCCCAGTATCTCAGAGGAGATTCACTCATGTGGTGCCCAGACAAAATCTGATGCATTATCAACTCAAAACATGTATCTCACGTTTGTCTAACTTCCTGATCCTTTTCTCCCCTTCCCATTTACAACCCCCACCACACCCCTGAGGAGGGCTTGGAGCTGGTGACCCAATACAGAGCAACTTTCAACAATGATTAGCCAGCAAAGGTACTGATAAGAGTCCAACTCACACGCCTACAATAGTTGACAACTATATCCATGGAGCAAACCTAACATGCAAGCTCCATAAACTAAAGAACAACCTGAGACACCTGACCCCACTTCACTACTGCCTCATACAAAAATCTGCTTCTAAGCTTTCCCTTTACATCTCTTTTCCTCCGAGCTACAACTGTAATGTGAAATACAAAACAGTTATCCGTGCATCTTCAATGACAACAGATCCTGTGTGCAAGTACAAGACTCTTGGAAGAAGTCAGCAATCACAACAAGGTGTGAAACAAAATGTTTGGCATTCAGAATTCCAGGTCAATCAACCTTACATTGTTTTTGAATACTACCATACGTGACTTTCTTTGGATGCAGCAGTGTTAATACAAAATTATTCCGTTTTAGCACATCATCATGCTTATGACATTACTTAAATCATAAACATCCCTTTTGTTAAGTTAGAGATTGAGCTTTCTGTTCACTTAGGCATGGTTTACATACAACCTTTATCGGTATAACTATGTCTGTTCGAGGTGTGAATTTTGATGACATGGTTATACTGGTAAAAAGGTGCATCATACAGTATAGCTTCTTTCTGTTTGGGTCCCTTTACACTGGTATAACTGCACCCACACTGGGGGTGAGGGTGAGGTGGGAGGTTGCTGCTTTATACTGGTATAGTTACAGTGGCACCTGTGACAAACTGACAAGAGTCAGAGAGTACACTAGAGAAAGAAACACAACTTTTGCCCTTCAATACCATAAACACACTGCTATGCCAAGGTCAATGACTCGCAATGTCATTTAAAGTCTAGAGTATCAGAAGACTTTCTGGTATGTTTCTACTTTAAGCGTTGTGACGAGGTGGGGATTTTCCCTTGTTATGTTGTATGTGAGTCTTACTGTTGAGCCTATGTGAGTTTTACTGTTTTGCATGAATACTGTGTGTGCCTCAGTTTCCCTGTGTGCTGCACCAATACCTCGGTGGTGGGAATAGGAGTGTGTGACTTTGGCTGAGACCTCTGAGGCAGGTCAGGCTGCTCCAACTGCCCGAATACATGCTATGACCGGTGCCCTTTGTAACCTGAAACCCAGGAGGGGGATACCAGGTGAGACCAGGTGACTCTTTGTCCCGGAGGGGAGACAAAGACAAGGAGGAGGAGCAATGGGGGTGTCTGAGGGCCTGTCGCTGGAAGCTGGCAGTCTGCTTGGGGGGACTGGAGGAGGGGGAGTCCAGGGCTTCTGTCCCAGGACTCCTCAAGATGGACTTGGCTGAAAGTCACTGATTTCTGTGCTAACAAGTTCTGTTCTATGCTGTGTTCCTGTAGACTAATAAACCTTCTGTTTTACCGGCTGGCTGAGAGTCACGTCTGACTGCGGAGTTGGGATGCGGGGCCCTCTGGCTTCCCCAGGAGCCCCGCCCAGGCGGGCTCACTGCGGGAAGTGCACAGTGTGGAAGAGGATGCTGAATGCTCCAAGGTCGGATCCAGGAAGGTCGAAGCTGTGTAAGCTTCTTGCCCTGGAGACAGCAGCTCAGAGAGATGAGGCTCCCCCAGAGTCCTGACTGGCTTCATATGGAGTAGTTCCAGAACATCGCCTGCTGACCCTGTGACAAGCGTACATGGTGTACTTCATGTTGCACCCTTCTCTAAATTCTGCTTTTCTTCAGTGTTCTCATCACAGCAGGAATTTCAAAACCATCTGAAATCAGACTCCTACCCTGTTGTCTTGAGCAGACAGTTGTGAAGTTACACCAACATGGGTCCTGAAATGCTCTTCTACATACTCACTAGTATTAGTCATTATGATTCAGCTGCCTGTCTGAGATCAGCTACTAAATCCATCCCAAAACGAGAATAACTACGGAAAAGGAATCCCTGTTGCAAAATTAAATCTTGTATTTATGCCAAACATCTGAACAGAACTTCAGACATGTCCATCTGTGAAAAACCAAGAACCACTGTAGGAAACCTAAATATTTTCATTACAAATTTAAACATTAATGTAACTGCAAAGTGAAAGAGTCTCCTGGACGATGGACCCCACACATTAAAAATAAAGTGTTCAGGAGGTTGCTTCTCCACACAGTCAAGTAAGTAATATATAAAATTGCATACATACTTATTTTCCTGTTCACCTCTGAGTTCCAAGCCTATTAGCAACTCAGAACAAATCTGACCCATGAAGCAGCTTATAACCCCTACCAGAACAACAAAACCATTTCGGTTTTACCCACACAGTGCTCTAGCCTGTACTTAGAACCAACTACAGAGCCCTGAAGTCTGTCACAATAAAAATGTAGACAAATACCTTTACACAGACTTGTATGCAAGCCTCCCAACAGAACGAAGTGTTACTGCACCGTGGAGATGTCAAGGGCCCTTTGAAACAGGCAGTTGGAATGCATGTCTGCTTATAACGTATGCAACACACGCGTTCAACATTTTCAGTGAAGCCAAGGAATCATTTCCCCTGGCATTTAGCATAGCAACAGAACGGTTTCTGAGTCTTTGCAAGAGACACCCTAATTACGAAAGCACATCTCACTTCAAAGAATCGGTACTCCGCGAACCTAAAACAAGCCATACTTAGTCCATCCTGGGACTAATGGCAAAGAAAAGAGGGAACTTTTTATAAAAATACTAGTGCTCTGAAAAGTCAGGGATCTCAGTTCTGGCCTCTCCTACAGCTTTGCCGAAACCCCTTGATCTTTAAACCTAAAGTCGTTCCCCCATCCCTTGCTAGACCTGGGCTCCCTCCAGAATGATGCCCAGCTGTGGCCCTTTCCCCAGATAACACTCCTCAGGGCATCAGATCCAACGTGTCCCCGTCCTTACCTGTCACGTAGATGTCGTTGCCCAGCGCTGCTATGCTGTAGCCGCCGCCCAAGTGCTCAGGAAACTCGGCCAGGTAGCGCCAGTGCCCCGTGCGTGGGTTGTAACAATCAACGGTGACCAGCTCATCGCAATCACGGTCGCAGCCGCCAATGAGCACAAGGATCTCTGCCAGGCCGGTGGAGGGTCGTGGCCGCATGCGAGCACATGGCCCCTGGTCGTGCCGGTCATAGCGGGCAGCCTGGAAGTCGCGGGCCTCCCGGAGGAGGCGCAAGCAGGGCTGGCAGCGTGCCACCAGGGGCTCGCCCTCCACGTGTGCCAGCAGGTAGAAACGGCGCACAAAGGGCAAGCGCACATGGGCCAGGAGCTGCGGCAGCAGCGGGGCACGGGCAGCTAGATCGGCACGCACCCAACGCAGTGCCAGCTGGAAAGCAGCTTCCTCCTTGGGCACACACAGCTCATCGTCCCGCAAGTAGGAGATGAGCCGCGCCAGCGGCAGGCGCTCCAACTGCGTGCTCAGCTCACCCACATGGCGCAGCACAAAGCGGTGTGCGGCAGCTGCAAGGGCTGGGCAAGCAAAGGCCTCCGCAAAGTCCTGCATGTCCAGCGCGTTGGCCGGCTCCAGCTGCCGGGCCAGCCAAGCGCCGCATGCCTCCTTTACGGCTGGGAACTGCAGTAGGTCGGCGGCACGCAGCAGCCGCTCTGCGATGTCGGGGCCCAGCTGCCCCACCCGACCAGTGTAGGCAAAGTCGAGCAGCAGCGCCAGGCACTCAGGGTCCACCCCATGTAGCCGCACCCGCTCGGCCCGGGACTCCCGCAGTGACCCACCGAACATGGCACGGAAGTAGCCAGAAGCTGCGGCTAGCACAGCTCGGTGCGCCCCAAACTCACAGCCCCCGGCCACCACTGTCACATCAAGCAGGCTTCGCTCAGAGCGCAGCGCACTCAGACCCCGCAGCAGTGCCACGGCATGTGCTGGTTCCCCTGGACCTCCGCCTCCTCCTGCCGGGCTCGGTTCCATAATATGCCTGTGGAGGAGGGAACACACAGTGGGTTAGCACGGGGCTTCTCAGGAACTCACAGCCCTTATAAGGACCAGACCCAGCCCTAACAACACGTGGCTCCCGCCCCCACCCCCTCGTCATCCACCCCCTTAACTCGTAGAGGCCCACGGGGGCCAGGCGGCATTCAAGGGCAGAGCCCACAGGTTAGTACACCCCTCCCCCAACACACTCATGTCAGGGACAGCTGCTCCAGTTTAGAATATTCCCATCAACAGGGGGAAGGGGCCTCCCTAACTGATTCCATCCCAGCAGGGAGACTCAGCTTATACAGGGCTCTGTAGAAACCACAGGGCTTTGGCAAGCTTTCCTCTGCGGTGAGGGGATTGCTTCTGGAGAACTGCTTTGTCCTCACACATGCACCAAGCAGAGCCTCACACGTGAAAATCAAGGCAGGTGAAAAGACCCGTTCTGACTTATATATATATATATTTTTTAAAAGGTTGAGGATGTTCAAGATTGTTTGAAAACAGGTCTGGAGCGTAGTTTTCAGTTTATCCACACACATGGTCTCAATTTCCTACACTACAAACTTCGCTGGGGAAGAAGAAAGGTTAGCAGGATAAATGCACAGCACATGAATTTATCACTTCTACTAGTCTTTCTTGGTTTCAAATATAAGTTTTGCTTGAATGCAATGAATTTCTTTGCCTCTTTATTCCAATCCAACCCACTATCTAAAGACACTTTTGAGGACTGGTTGTTACTGTCAGAATTTAGTAAAGGAAGAAATAAACATTACAGTAAGTAAGAGTTATTTAAATGGGCACTGAAAACAAATGGAATGTTACAGAAGAAATAAGAGGTGGAATTTCTTATTCCATTTAGAGAGAGCACCTGCAATCTGTACTTGCAAAACACTGTAGTCTACAAAACTGAATATTTTACTTTACTTCACAAAATGGACAAGCTGCAAAGACAATCTCAATTACAAGATACAGTTTCCAGGGCCGCCCAGAGGATTCAGGGGGCCTGTGGCAAAGCAATTTTGGGGGCCCCTTCTATAAAAAAAAGTTGCAATACTATATTCTTGTGGGGGTCCCTGCAGGATCTGGGGCAAATTCCCCTCCCACCCCCCGCCCTCCCCTGTGCGGCCCTGACAGTTTCTCACTGAACTATAACAGTAAAGCTATGTAACTACAGGTCAGCACATATTGTTTCAGTTACTTTTATAAGCACTATGGTACTAATCATACAAGCTATAAACATTTTAACAGAATCAATTAAGAGTGCTATTTGCATGCCTCCAATAATGGCAATCCCATTACTTGACAAACCTTTAATAATAAAATACAGAAAGTCAAGCTTGACCAATCAAAGTATATTACTCATCGGTACGGCTACGTTTTAGTCCTGGGTATTTTTAGTAAAAGTCAGACAAGTCATGGGTAGTAAACAAAAATTCACGGCCGATGACCTGTCCATGATTTGTACTATATACCCCTAATTAAAAATTAGAGGGGTAGCCCTGAGAGATGCTGCGGGGGCAGCATGCGGCCCAGGGGTGGTGGGGGTGGCGTGGGTGGTGGTGGGGGCTCCCTACCAGTCTCTGCATGGCTCCCCGGAAGCAGTTGGCATGCCCCTGCAGCTCCTAGCAGGAGGGAAGGCCAGGGGGGCTCTGTGCACTGCCCCCGTCACAAGTGCCAGTTCCACAGCCAATGGGAGCTACGGGGACATGCCGGACACTTCCGGGGAGCCCTCACGAGGTAAGCGCCACCCCACACTGCAACCCTCTGCCCCGGCCCTGAGCCCCCTCCCACACCCAAACTACTGCTGCTGCTAGGGGCGGGAGGGGGGCCCGGTGGCCCGAGACTGCCCCAGCAGCGGCCGGTGCGGCTGTCCCAGGGGCTGCCCGAGCTGCTCGGTGGACACCATTACCACCACCTGAGAGGGGTCCCTCCTGCTGGCCACCGGACACGGAGCCAGCTGCACTGGCCGCTATGGAAGTCACAGAATCCATGACTTCCATGACAGACACACAGCCTTACTCACTGGCAAATACATTTGTTTTCTTATTTTCCACCTTCAAACCTTCCATTTCCCCCCTTTATTTGGGGATCTCTGACAATCTAGTAAGAGAGCTTTTGGAGTGCTCAGCTGCAGGTCTACAAATGGGATAACGATATAGTCTTAAGAAATAAAAAAAGGAGTTCTGTATGCATCCTACTATTTGCACTGCAAATATATGCTATAAAAATTCCTTGCTAGATTCATTCTGCAGGACAAATATTTTCACAGAACTGTAACAAAATTAAGCCTTTAAACGCCTGATGCTGCATTCTTTGTGCAGTCCAAGCACCCACTGCAGTCAGGGAAGCGAATAGCTCTGTTCACACCAGATACTCATCTACAAGGACTGCTGTGCACATGCAAGAACTAACAACCCACAGAGATTTAGTATCTTTCACAAAATGCAATGTATGGTCTTCATGGGATTAAAGGGACAAAAGTCCAGGTTAGATGCCTTGGGATGGCACAGCAACAGCTCCTTGTTCTGGCTCTAGCATCCACAACATACCTCTAATGGGAATCTACCTTAGGACATTAACAAATAACATAATTACAGCCATGTGGCAAAAAGTCTCCACAAATGAATTCCCTCACTACAAGAATTCTAAATACTACACAGACTAAGTAACAAACTAGTCTATGAAATAATGTCTTAAAAAATATAAATATAATTACAAAATAGCTTAGTTAGTTTACTCTTTTCTGGATCTAAGCAGGAGTATAATTATGGAACAATCTTAGGAACAATTTAAAGAAAGGAAGAAAAAGCAAAGGTTCCTCAAAAAGAAACTGTCCTCAAGTCAGGGAAACTGGATAAGCTGAACAGCCTTTAAAACATTCCTACCTACATTCCTCAAATGTGGAGACTTAGCAAGATGAATTATGTAACGTGCTATCAAACTACTGTGCAGTATTTTCTACACTTCAGTCTTAGAAAGAGAGTCCAGATTTAAAGTTAATAAGAATAAGACTGAACTGGATTTGGGCTGTATGTTGACAGAGCAGGGTGAATTGATTTAAATCTTTGATAATTGATTTTAATCTTGTTTTGCATTTGTACTTTTTAATTATATTCCTAAAAAGTAGATTAATTGCTTGGTAAGAAATAAAACATGTATGTTTGCAAATAGATATAATGCTTACACTAAATTTGGTACTTTCTGCTAACCAGGGGGTAAATAAATGTGTGTACATATAGTGTAAGCAATTATATAGTTTAACATGTTTATTGCAAAATGTTTGCATTACGTTAAATGGTGAATGATGCATTTCTTATTTACCAGATGATTTTTTTTACTTGTGATTTGTGTCAAGTTTGATTTGGATGGAAAATGAAATTAAATTTAAAATGCACAAAAATGTTTTAAAATGAATAGATAAATAAAACTAGCTTAAATGTGCTGGATATATGAGAAAAAAGTAAGTATCAAAACTTGTTTGGCATTTTAAAATGATGAAACAAAGTATCTGTAGTTAGTGAACTGAACTGATTGTTTCTGGTCACTTTTGTCGATCTGGGCCCACATCCTTCAAAAATTTAGATTTAGCAGAGCTCGTCATCTCATACCTCATTTTTAATCATTGATTGGAAAAGGAAAAGAAGCTTTCCTGATTTTTCAATCACAGTTGGCTTCTCAACTTTGAAAGAGCTAGTAACTGAACTGAATGGGATGAATAAACTGAAAATAAAATATACCCTCTGCACCAGCAAAAGAGGCTACTGCTATGAAAAGCTGGTTTAGCACTTAAAATCTGGTTCCAGATGCTTAGCCAGTGATTTCCTCTAGGTCAGTGGTTTGACTTTCTTTAAAACTTTGGCAACAAACACGTACTGCCTGAACTTTAATTTAATTTAATGTAACCAATTAATAGATTTTAGTAAATTTATACTTAACACAGATTGTCAATTTCAATGTAATTTTAAATATTTTTTTAAAAATGTATTTAATTTAATAAATCTGATTTAAATAAATTTGATTTTTTTTTTTAAAATCACTGATTTTTCCACCCTGTTTGAGAGAGCATATGTACATAAGCTTGATAATTTTATGAATACCACTACGTAGTCCTGCATTCATGCCATCTGGGGCTGGGATTTTGTCAGATATCATATGTAAGCAATATTAGGCCTGGTCAATATTTGCATAGGAGACCACCATTTGCAGCCAAAGCAAACATCCAAGTGGTGGCAGAAGCGATATGGGTGATTTAGGAAGGGTGTTCTTCCTTCTGGGTCGGCGGCTGGGGCCTAAGCTCTAAGGGGCTGTGAAACTTGTCAGCCAGAGAGGCAAACTCAAGCTCAAGCCCCTGACCACTTTTAGTCACTGAAGGCCTGTGCATTTTTTGCCCAAGTGGAGGTGTTAGCCCTGGGGTCCTGGCTAAATTCCAACTCAGATTTACTTTGTCTTTTTAAATCCTCCCATGTGTATGAAATTTGTTTTTTCTTCACTACGAAAATTCAGCTGTCATATAATGGCTGCTGCATTCCACTCTGGCCAGTGATCCCTAGTCATACTAAATCTAAAGCATCTTGGAATCTTTCTGGATAAGAGGGTCCTATATAATGTACAGCATTAAATATATTGCTTACAGGATACAAAAGTAATTAGGATTCCTTTAAACAAACAGTATTTTAATACTAACTTATTATTACATTAAGAATTGAAATGCAGCAAAAGCACAGAAAAAAATTTAAAGGAAGGAAAGTTAAGTTCCTACAGATACTAGACACTGCAAGTTAAGATACAAATAATAATAAAACCCTGCTCACATAGGAATCCTAACTGATATCAGGGCCACATTATGCTAGGCACTATCTGAACAAAGGCTGAGACAGTCTCTGTCCTGAACAGTTTACAATTTAATAGAAAAGATAAAGATGGAGAGGGGAGAGATATAACATACTAGCAGAGCGAACAATATGATGTTCTGCAAGTGTCATGTTAGTGCCACAATATTCTTTTGGGGGTGGGGCAGAGGGTATTATTGGGAAGGAATCAGAGAGAGACAAAGGAAAGGAGAGAAGGCACTGAAGGGGGCAGGGATAAGTGAAGGGAGGAAAGGGGGGGAAGAAAGGGAGCGTGGGAGGCAGGTGGAATAAGGTTGAAGTAAAGAGACTGAAAGGAGGAAATGGACAGCTAATCAGCAAAGGGGAAAAACTTCTAGAGCATTTTGATTGAGGCATTTGAGGTTGTTAGTTAAGAGTGGTGGGCTCATATAGGATATACTATTAAGTGGACCATATTGCAAAGTGGTTTGGGCAGAAAACCGAATCAAACATTATGTACATTTGTCTTTTTGTTGTGTTTTACATGTTTTTAACATCTTAGATAGATGTCTTTAATACATTTAATGAAAGAGCCAGAAAGCCATGTCTCCTTTGCACAGGAATTGTTAATCAGTCCAAAGGAGGAATAGCTGTAACATATAGAACGATGGTAACTGATAATGGGGCATTAATGCAACAGATTCTGGCACTGTAACAGTTTTTCTCCAGCTCCCATTTGGCAGCAGACTTGGTTTCACATTAGAAGAGATTAAATGTATTCTGGAAAAGTCTATCAGAGTAGAAGATATGATTGTGTAGAGCTGGCAAAATAGGAAATGAGACAAGTCAAACAGCAAAAACATTTTAAAATAATAGCACTGTCTCAGTATTGAACTAATCCCAAAGAACTAGAAAATTAAAAAAGAACCAGGGAGAGAAAACATCTTACAGAGTTACATACAACAGATACGCTGATAGTTTTTCTGGAAGAAATTGAACCCTGCAGAAGAAAAGCAGTGGAATTACTAAATGGGCTAGCCTGGAAAAGTAAAGTAAAAGTTTAGAAAGTGTGGTACTTCTGAGTAGACATAGACCAAGTGTCTATCTCTATAGACTATTTAACAGAGCACAATTTTGTTTCCTAATTTAAAATTGATTGTTATGTAAATAGAATTTTTTATACCTTCCTCTGGTGATTCACAGTTTACTCTATCACTCTAAGAAGATACATAAAACAATGAAAATAGCTATTGTTGTACAGCAACTAGCAGATACTGTTTTCCAGAGCTGTGCATATTCATACACATATGATCATTGTAGTTTGCCCAAGTTCTGTTCCAGGGGAAATCCCCTTTCCCCCAAAAGATGAGAGGGGAATTCAGCCTTTATGGCTCATTCAATCATTGACCTTTCTGCAGACATTGCCAACAGAGAGACCAGTTAGTAATAAAGTTTTTTATTTTTTCCACCCTGATATCCACAGTGGGAACACTATTGTAACCCCCAGCTCTTTTGTTTCAGGCCACCATATAGACATCAAATGTGAACTGCTTTCAATGACTACCTCAGCTTCCTTTAACAGAGAAAACATATAATTTCAGGTGTAAGATGCTATCTGCTCTGAATCCTGAAATGTCAGAGAACAAACCTCAACTAATAGACAGCTGTAAGAAAAGCTGACAGTAGCAATAAATCCGAGCTGATGTTGCCAGATTTAGGATGTAATTCCATGTAGTTTATCAAGACCAGCAGCACAAACTTTCTCACCTAAAGTATACATAAAGTTAGTTGCTGTATTTGTGATGGGGCTAGGGTTAGACTCGGGCCTCTCCAATCAGCGGGCATAGCCAGTGCACTGAGGGTATTTGCAAAAAGAAGAAAGCAAAATAATGTGTTTCTTTAAAAAATGTAAGTAGGTTTTCATCATGACTGAAAAGGAATCAGTTGCCTTTTACAAACAAATATTAGGACATTTGTCACATCTCATTTCTAAATGAAGTTATTTTTCAAAAGTACTTTGGCATAAGAATGGATTCTTCATCAGTGTACAGTGACTATTGATCAAAACTCAAGTTGCACACAATGCCTTCCTTTCCTCCTTGATGATCTTACACGTTACTTACTAGACTCTCACCACATGATTTCCTAAGTTCCAGGGCAAGACAAATATGCAGGTACACAGGAAAAAAGGCAGTACTGTTCCTTGCCCATAGAAGGACTGGACACACAGCTATTAGCAGCAGCATTCCCAGCACGAAGTAGGTGCCGACACATTACTTTCACAGACAGGATGTGGCAAGAAAGCTAGAACAGTCTGGAATTTAAAGTGCAGAAGGCTACCATCAGACAAGCTTACTGCTCAGAATATCGCATAAAATTTGAATGATACATGCAACATGACTCAGCATCCGTCTCCCATTAACATTATAATTTAGTACTACACTAATATGATTCATCTGCTCTTAAAAAAAACAAAAAAAGTATGTAAGTGTTTTGAGAGAGATTGCCAAAGCTGAAGAAGTCTAAAATTAGATCTGTTCTGTTTGGTGAGCAATCAATCACATGCTTCTTGTGTGTCCCCTCTTCTCTGCCTGCCCCCTTTTACTGAACAGGCTAAGGATTCCAATGTGCAAGAAACAAACTGAGGAAGGTCGGCTCCTCATCAAACTTCAGATATAGAAAAGGAAAAACAATTCTAAAAAAACAACGAGGATCTGGTGGCACCTTAAAGACTAACAGATTTATCTGGGCATAAGCTTTCATGTGTAAAAAACCCACTTCTAACTCTACCACTACAGGGGAAAGGGATTGACTCAGGAAAAAAAGAGCAAGAAGATTTAATTTGACACTTTGAAGAATGTCCTTCTAATGTAAAGTTTCACTGTTGAACCCTAAAGAACCTGATTTGCACCACTTTATTTTGTTGTTCACAGATTACTACCACCAGGGCATGGTTCTCAGGAGACAGGTTTGGTGAAATTTTATTATATGCCACTCGCTTTGTGCTTTTTTTTATTACAAGTAAAAGTCAAATTCTTAAAAAAAAAGAAACTATTGAAAACTGGGTGCTACAGATGCTCATTATCTCCACCTAAAACAGGGGACACCAACAGATTACTGTCTTGGAAAAGAGGTATCTAGAACTACGTTAATAACTCACAAGAGTGTTCCTTAAATCCTGGATTATATTTCGGAATAAGATTTTCCTTGGCTGCCAGATGCTCATGCTCTTTACCTAACTGATTAATTTCCAAAGAGACACTTTGCAGAATCTGATGTTATATATATATATATATATATATATATATATACACACACACACACACACACACATATATATATACACAAACACACACACAT